>NW_020200855.1:88071-96638 GCF_001531365.2 Cynara cardunculus var. scolymus
ATTTGAAACCTGGGCAATTAATGCCTCCGGCTACAAGTCATTTTTCCCTTCTCAATAGCATCGTTGTTATCATTTCAATAAGAGCAATATTTCCAAATCTTCATGTCACAAAGAACAATTAACTCAGAATTATCACATCTTTCGGATGTGACAATAAGAGCTATAATATAACCAGATCTCACAAATGCCACCCTTATCCAAAGTACACCTCTTCTTGAAATGTCATCTTTATCCCATGGTACACCTCTCTTTGATATGTCACCCTTATTTTCTCGTTAAATCTGCAGATAAATCTGCAGTTTTTGCCAATAATGGCCTCAAAACAATTTCATATCAGAAACTTTATCTCAAGAAATTTCACAGTTCCTAAACCCACTTTTGATATCGTCTCAACATTTCTCTCAAAAACAGTTTACTCTTCTCAACAGTTTTCAATACAACAATACTTTTCTTAATTTGTAAACAACATTTGAAACATACATAATAATTAACATTAGTCCTTATCGGAATTCAATCAATCAAACAACCATGGTTACTCGGCTCTCATCTCTTATTCCAATTCCCAGGTCACTTCTAAACCCTTATGGAAATGCCACTGCACTTTCACCAGATTTATCTCTTTATTCCTTAACACTTTCTTTTTCTGATTAGTGACAACTTCAGGTGTTTCCACAAAGTTCAGCTTGATATCCACTTTTACCTCCGGTAACGGTACTTCCAGACTCGAATCTGCCAAACACTTTCACAAGTTAAAAACATGGAAACTGTTATGAATCCAACTGAGCTCCTCTAGTAACTCTAACTGATAAGCGACCAATCCGATCCGTTTGCAAATTCTGAATGGCTCAATTTACCTTGGACTGAGCTTACCTCTCTTCCTAAATATGACAACACCCTTCCATGGAGAGACTTTCAACATCACAAAATCCCTTTCTAGAAATTCAATCGACTTACAGTGCTTATCGGCATAACTCTTCTGTCGATCCTAAACTATTTTGATTCGTTCATGAATCTATTCAATCTTTTTAGAGGTTTCCTGAACAATCTCTGGACCCGTTAACTGCCTCTCTTCACTTCATTCCAACATAACGGCGTTCTGCATTTTCGGCCATACGAAACTTCATAATGTGCCGCTTGGATGCTGGAGTGGTAGATGTTGTTATATGCAAATTCAATCAAAGGCAGATGATCTTCCCATGATCCCCCGAAGTCCATAATACAGACTCTTAACATATCTTCTAGAGTCTGAATTGTTCTTTCACTCTGCCCATCCGTTTGAGGATGATACGCCGTACTCAATCTATTTAAGAGCCCATTGCTCTTTGAAAACTCTCCTAGAACTTTGAGGTAAACCGACTATCCCGATCTGAGATGATGGATAATAGAACACCGTGTCGAGTTACAATCTCTTCGATATAAATCTTCTCCAACCTCTCTAAAGGATAATTCTCTTTTATCGGTAGAAAGTGCGCAGATTTGGACAAGCGATCTACAATCACACATATATCATCATATTCTTTTGGAGTTCCTGGTAATTTCATGTTAAAATCCATCATGATATGATCCCATTTCCACACAAGAATCTCCAAAGACTGCATATTCCCATATGGTCTTTGATGTTCGACCTTCATTTGTAGACATGTTAAACACCATTCCACATAGTTTGCAATATCTTTCTTCAATCATGACCGCCAATAAAATGATTTTAAATCTTTATACATTTTATTGGTACCTGAATGAATCAAATACCAGGATTTGTGACTTTCATCCAAACTTAACTCCCGGATATTCCCAAAGCATGGTATCCAAATCCTTCCCTAAAAACACCCTTATCATTCTTTACCTGGGTGGAAATCACCCACTCTTTTCGCTTTAAAATGGTGTTCTTTGACAACTTCCTCTTGACACTTCAAAATTTCACTGTGAAGATTCGGATTCAAATTCGTTTTCACTCCCATGGCCTTGATCGTACCACTCCTTTCCTTTATACTTAGAGCATCAGCTACCACATTTGTTTTTCCCAAATGGTAGATAATCTCGCAATCATAATCATTAACCAATTCAATCCACCATCGTTGCCGCATATTCAAATCTTTCTGCCTGAACAAATGTTGAAGGCTCTTATGATTTGTAAAAATATGACATTTTGTTCCCAATAAGTAGTGCAATCCAAATTTTTAATGCAAATACTACAGCTTCAAGTTCCATACCCTACGTCGAATACTATTTTTCTTGATTCCTCAATTGTTTTGATGCGTAAGAAATGACTTTTCCTCTTTGCATCAGTACGCAACCTAAACCTAGCTTTGAAGCATCACTGTAAACCACAAAGTCCTCAGATCCATCTGATAGCGATAACACTGGATCACTGCAAAGATGGTCTTTCAATAACTGAAAAGCTTTATGCTGATCCTCTTCCCACTCAAACTTAACATTCTTCTGAATTAACTTGGTTAGCGGTGCAACAATTCTTGAAAAATCTTGAATAAACTTTCGGTAATAACCTACTAACCCCAAGAAACTACGGATTTCAGTAGGAGTTCTTGGCACCTCCCATCTTTGAATTGCGTCAATCTTGGAGGGATCTACTTTTACCCCTGCCTTGAAGATAACATGGCCTAAAAATTGTACTTCCCTCGACTAGAACTCAAATTTGGACAATTTAGCAAATAACTTTTCTTTCTTCAAAAGTTCAAGGATCAGACGAAGATGTGCATCATGCTCTTCTTCAGATTTCGAGTATTCTTATCGTCAATAAACACAATAATGAATTTATCAAGATATTTGTTACATACTTGGTTCATCAGATGCATGAATGCTGCAGGAGCATTGTTTAAACCAAAAGGAATAACCAAAAACCCATGATGTTCATATCTGGTTTAGAAAGTTGTTTTGGTGATATATTCATCTCTGACCTTAAGCTGATGATATTCCAATCGTAAATCAATTTTAAAAAAGTAATTGGCTCCCACCAATTGGTCAAATAAACCATCTATTCTCGGTAAGGGATATTTGTTTTTGATGGTCAGCTTATTCAGTTCTCTATGGTCAATACACATCCTCATCAACCCATCCTTTTTTTTCACAAATGGAACCAGACCACCCCAAGGTGAAGTACTCGGTCTGATGAAGCCTTTATCAAGCAAGTCTTTCAATTGTATTACCAACTCCTTCAATTCTGACGGTGCCAAACAATATGGTGCCCTTGCTACTGGTGCTGCCCCAGATATCAGATCAATTCTAAAGTCAATAGACTAATCCGGTGGTAAACCAGTCAAATTCTCTAGAAATACCTTCAGGGTAATCACAGACTACCAGAATAGACTCTTGCTTACTGTGATAACCAGGTTCTTCTTACACACCTGAGGTAATTATTATGTGATTATATGGTTACCTGAGTATGTGGTTAATTATTATAATTGATCATGTGGGTATATGCATGCATGAGATGAATATATAAGTGTATGTAAATCTTTATATACATATATGGATTATATATGTATGTATATATATTATGCATGAAGTACATGTGCAAGAGGTTGTAAGAGGAAAAAGAGTTTTATAACATTTCCCAGATCGCCTTCCTTAAAAGGGCAGGTATAAACGGAGGAATTTTGAGAAGAAAGGTTTTCTGCCATTTTTAGAAGGATTTGAGAAAGATTTTCAGTGTGTATTTCTTGCCAAAAATAAAGCTAGGAATTTTGGGAATCAAGTGAAGTAGTTTCAAATTTCTATTTCATCTTTGAATTCATTATATAATGTGAGTTTTTCTACCAACAAACCTTTGAATACAGTTTATACTATTGTTGGCAAATACTAGTTTTCATCTTTGAATTCATTACATTAATTGTCCGTGTTTTCAAATGATTTTAAGATATCCTATCTGAGTATTCCAAAGAGTTGGGATTTGAAATAAAACCCGGAGAATCATTGGTCATTTTTAATCAGTTTTCATTTAAGTTAAATCTACTTGTATTTTAAAAGCTTTTAATTATAACCAAGAACTCTGGTGATTGTTATTTCATGGTATTCTTTTATATGATCATGGAGGTTGAGAGCGTAAGCTTTATCTGATGAGACTTGAGAGTTGTACTGCTGATAACCGTGAGAACCTGAGTGGTTATTCTTCTTGTGTGGTAAGATCGTTTTATCTACTTGCAATTTTGTTTTATTGAAGTTATTTTTGATTTAAAGTGGTTAGGTATTCAAATGTGAGTTTTACACAGGTTTTGGTGATCTTCACCCTATAATTGCAAAGAAAAGGGTTATCTCACTAGATCATGATCTAACCCTCACTTTTTGTTTTAAAATATGTATTGCAGGTCCGGCTGGGTCTAAAGATAAGGGGAAGAGGAAAATGTAATTATTTTCCTAATGTGCATATCTTTTGTTTTGAAGAACAGCATGTTATGTAATGGATTTTTTAGAATACATGTTGTTATACATGTGACTGTACAAGAATAATATTTTGGAATTTTTGAGTTGTAAATTTTGTAATATAAGTTTCTTGTACTAGTAGGACTAATGTGGTGTAATTTGTATTTCTATTTATATGAAGTACATGTTTATATGCAAATGTGGAAAGTGGGGTGTTACACTTACCTTTCTCTTTTTTCGAATCAATTACATAAGCCAGATACCCACGACACCCTTTCTGAATACACTTCCGAGCTTTCAAAACGAACAATAGATTGGTATGATGATCTTGTCGATCACCATAAATCACAATCGGCCTTTTCTCTGACAAATTGATATTGATCATCTTTTTGTTACACATAATGATGGCCTAGTTTTCAGCTAATCAATCCATTCCCACCATAACATCGAATTCTTTCATAGGCATTGGATATAATCGGATTGGCAGCCCACACTCCTTAATTTCAATTTGGCAGTTATCAAAAACATAACTTACAGATACTTGACTATTAGCAGTATCAATCACTAACATATTGTCAAGAGGCACATAATTCATGTATACACACCCCGCAAACAATGGTGATACAAAAGAGAAATTCGCACAAGAATCAAACAGCAGTTTAACATATACAGAGCTAACAAGAAAAGTACTTGTTACCACATCTGGTGTCGCCTCATCCTTACTTTTTGTCATCTGAAAAGATCGTCCCCGAGCCCCTTCAGGTCCTCCTCTTGGAACATTCGGTCTTTCACAAATACTCGGAGCATTTCCTCTCATAGTTAATCATGGGGCTCTCAATTGAGGACAATTCGGTCTAATATTATCAGGTGAATTACACTGAAAACATCTTCGAAGAGCTGCACAATTTCTAGACAGATAATCTAACTCGCCACATTGGTGACACTTTCTTTGATCAGGATTACAGTCACCTTGATGAACTCGGTGACATCGGGGACATGCTCTATCAACAGGACGTTGAACAGGACGATTCTATATTTTTGTAGAATTTGGCCCTCGGTAACCAGTCAAAGACCCTTCCCACTTCCTCTTTTCAATCACTTTTTCTTCTCCCTGTCTATTTTTATTCCTCTCAGTTGTTTCAGCAGCATCTACTGCTAATTGAAAAGTGGTAGGACTCATAACAATCACAAATTCTCGAATTGAGGCCCATATATACCTCTCAACTTTTCTAGCTTCAGAAGAAATATAGTGTTCTGCAAACCGGGAATGTATAATAAATCTCTCTATATATTCCCCTACGGTCCAATTACCCTGTTCTAACTTCAAAAAGTCTTCCTCCATTTGTCTAACTGCAGCTTTTGGACAAAATTGTTCTTTAAATCTATTTACAAATTCTGACCAAGGCATGGTTCTCAAAATATCTGGTTTGGCCAATGATTCTACATCCCACCAATATAAAGCGTTAGATTTTAACATCGAAACAGCAAATCTAACCTTATCTTCTTCTGGACATTTTTCGGTATTGAACACAGATTCAATCTCCTTCAACCAGAACATAGCTTTAACCGGATCTCTTTCCCCAGAAAACGTTTAGGGTTTACAGGTCAACAACATCTTTTTATCACCCCCTTTGCTGCTTGTAGCTTGAATTTGGGGATTTACCTCCACTCTTTCAGTTTTAGCTCTGGCTGGTATCCCTATGATAGATGTCAAAGTTTCTCTTAGCTTGCTCATCTCTTCAGCTAATACATCTCGTGTCACATATTCTGGTTGTGGCATAGGTTCTTGATTAATATTTCCAAAAATAGACATACCTTGGTCTGGATGAATCTTAGACTGGCTTTTCCATCCTCTTCCTTGGCTCCTTCCACGACCTCTACCCATGCTTCTTCCCCTGCCTCGGCCTTCAGATACACTTGTTGGAGCATTATCAGGGAAATTTTCTCTATCATTTGGGTTAGGGCGGGTGATCCTTTCAGATCTTCTAGAACGACTAGCCATCTGCAGATTTTCAATATTAATAATCACATAATCACATTCTCAAATATAATAAGGTGTCTAAATACAGATGTGTACCTATAAATCCATAATTACATTGGCCAGTTGTAATTCGAATTTACCTTACATATTGTCCTCTTAACCCATCATATTTATCCCTAATGGTTTTATCTATGTCTGGGACCTTTAATATGCAAATAACACAGTTTAAGTCTAGGCATCATGCTTGAATACCTAAATCCCTTAAACTCAGGTTCTGATACCAACTCTGTAAACCCCACTTTCCACATTTGCATCTAAATGTGTATTTTATTTATTAAAAGAAAAAAATACAAATACACGACTTTTGTCCCAATGGTACAAGAAATTATAATACCTAATTTATAACTCAAAAATTCCAAAATAACATTTCTTGTACACCACTTGTAATAACAACAAGCAATCCAAAAATTCATCAGATAACAGGTTGATCTTTATAGAGCAGTTAAGACCATTAGGAAAATAATCACATTTTTTCCTTCCCCTTATCCCAGAACATAGCCGGACCTGCAATGCATATCTTTAAAACACAAAATGAGGGTTAGACCATAAGGTCTACTGAGAAATCCTTTTTGAAGATCACCAAAACTTGTTATAAAAATCACATTTGAACATTCAACCACTTTGATAAAATATAACTCCAGCAATACAACAAACTGCAAGTTATAAATACACTCTTACCACAAAAGGAAGTATAACCACTCAGGTCCTAATTGACATTCAATACACAACTCTCAAAGCTCTTAAATCTCATAAAGATCAGAGCTTACAATCTCAACTTCCGAAAGCATAAAAAGAAATACCAATCACCAGAGCTCTTGGTTATTAATTAAAGCTATTAAGATACAAACTGTTTTAAACTTAAATAAAAATCGAATTGAATAATAACCAAAGACCCTCTGGGTTTTATTTCAAATCATTACTCTTTTGAACAGTCAAAATACGATATATGATATCCCAAAAAACATTTGAAACCTGGGCAATTAATGCCTCCGGCTACAAGTCATTTTTCCCTTCTCAATAGCATCGTTGTTATCATTTCAATAAGAGCAATATTTCCATGTCTTCATGTCATAAAGAAATGTTAACTCAGAATTATCACATCTTACGGATGTTTCAACAAGAGCTATAATGCAACAAGATCTCATGTTGATCCCAGATCTCTCAATAATACTAATAATCTAGTTATGAATAACCAAATTATAGCGATTTAATGAAGAAAGCTATGAAGTCTCAAGAATAAAATAAGAAADATTAAGAACAATTTTGAGCTTCAAAGGTTTTACTTTATTAGATCATAAACGTAAAACAAAGAGTAAAAACCTTGTTTTTACAATAGACCTAATCATCTATTTATACTAGTCGGCTGTTTAGAAGATAACTATCTATTGCTACTTTCTAGCAAATCTTCTAATAAACAGATAAGGTTTATCTTTTATATGGATAAGCATTATTATCAAGATAAACTCTAATTCCAGCTATTGACTTGTCATCTCYAGCTGTCATTAACGATGTGATGAATTCATCCTTATCTTTGAATYTTCATGGCCTGCTTGAATGAACTGATAGAAAATCTTYTAAGTGATGTTTGTCCAGAGTATCAATGAGAATGCTTCTTTCCATCGCATCATCCATTTGATCCTCTGGTTGAACTCTTCCATCGGTCCAATGGTTGAACTTTGTCCATCGATCCTCTGGTTAGTCTGTCCATCGATCCAATGGTCGAATTCCAGACTTAGTCATTTTTGCCTTGATGACTTCATTGGTCTTCTGGTTCTTCATCACTTGTTTTTCATTACTTTTTACATTTTACATTGTGGGGTTTAACAATCTCCCCCTAAGTAATGAAATAACAAAGTCTAATCTAGACACATGTGAAGAACAGACACTAGTCTAGAAGAAAAACATCAAACTCCAAATTTTCATTGGATGATGAAATTTCTTTACAATACTGGAAACAAATTACATCAAGGCAAAATAAGCAAAAATTCCATCTCATCACGGACTACCTGAGTATATTTCCCTGAAGCACAAGAGTAGTCTTTTATAGGAAATGATCGTTGAAATTTCGTGAATGAGATGGCTTCCCTCTTCCCTTGGCACGTGGTTTCTGCCCAGTCTTTCTCTAATGTTTTTCTGAAACCATTCAAGT
>NW_020200855.1:99106-100268 GCF_001531365.2 Cynara cardunculus var. scolymus
TATATATATATAAGTACGTAATTTATTGACCACTTTTAAGCGATCAATCACAAAGTGGTGAACCACCGTTACGAAGGGTCAACTACAACAACTAGTTGCCCAAGAGTCAAAGAAAGTGAAATCCATACCTTAAGCGGAATAGAGAAGTAAAGCACGATCAAACGAGATTCACGGTAAAGTTCGACTTGCTCGCGTGCCTAACGAATGCATAAATTGATTATTACTTAAACAACGTAAGATCATATCCTAATTATACTARTAAATTACTTAGGTCCTACATGTTTATAAACAACTTAAACYTCAAATACRACAGCCGAATACGCATTGAGAAATCGACTCAACACTTAGCTTTATATAATTCCAATTCGACTTTAACAGTTTTTGACCGTCATTTTCGGGGGCATTTTTACCTCACTTAGAGATCAATACAKAAAATACTATCTAAATAAAAGATATAGTATAATATGCGATGAAACTACTGGATTTTGAATCACCTCATTTGGATTATCCATCTATTTTATACGAATATTACAAAACAGCAGATCAATCCTAAATACATTGCAAACAGCTCCAAAAACACACTGTTTCGAGCCACTTAAACTCATAACTGGATTTTCAACCCTACATGAAAGTTGTAGTATACATTAAGGGCTTTGTAACTGCAAAATATGAGCTTATTCCGACTTACGGTTTATAAGTTATACACTGTCAAAGTATGGACCTGCATAGTCGGTAAAATTCGATTCCGCAATTCCCGACTAACTTTTATAACCCAACTTTCATGATTCGCTACATTTACGTGCTATAAACATACTTCAACATACTAAACCGTAAAAAAAGTCCAATGATCACTACCCTAAGCTTAATCATGCAATTTTACTCTTTTCGACATTATATCGAACAATTGGCGTACCGTTAAACATATACACTAAATCTAACCATAATGAAACCATAATCAACCCTTTTAATTTCTACATCAATTTTATCAATCCTAGCATTCTAAACATGAAATATATCATACTTATAACAATATTAATCCGTAAACTTTGATATAACATCATTTATAAACCGGTCTAAAAAATGCTAACATAAACACCCTAATAAAAGTGAATGAAATTTATACCTTTATGAAGGGTTCGAAGAGTGGATTCCGAATATATAA
>NW_020200855.1:101095-102952 GCF_001531365.2 Cynara cardunculus var. scolymus
TGAATTCAAAAGGAAGGGCCTTCCCCCTATGTGGAACACTCTGTTCTCAATAATTAATTGTTGTTTAACAGGGAAGGTCGGCAGCCACGATCAAGCTTCACATGCCATGCTTTCCATCGTTTATGGAATCTACTTCAATCTACCCCTGGATTACGCCCAACTCATCTATGATGATATGATGAGTCTTAGCAAAAAGAAGTGTGCTAATCAAAAAGAAGTGTGCTACTCAAAGGGGTGAGAAATCAAAGGTGAAGGCGCAGAAGAAAGCCAAAGAAGACCTCAATCACCCAAACTTAATCCTACAGAGGTTCTTTGGCTTGGTCTTTGGAGATATGATAGCAGAGAAGCTGCCCTCTGTAGAACCAAATGCACGGCTATATCCAATGAAGGAGTTCCACCCTACAGAGCATGAGCTAGGGTACAGAATCCCAAGGCCTCTATCAAAAGCAATGCTCAAATACCTTAGCAGAGGAGATAGGAAAGCGTATAGACGTGGATAYRGGAGGCCAGAGCCGGTCCCTGAAACCCCTCCACGCATAGGTATCCCCATAGGAGAGAGAGTGCAWAAAATGAGGGTTGAGGGAAGAAGGGAGGAGCCTGCAGAGGCTMKGGAGATGAGTGAGGAAAGACCGAGGGTAGTTAGTCCCCCACGAAGCTCTAAGAAGGCAAAGAAGACTCACAAGGATGTTGATCCTTCTGGGAAAAGGAAAAGGAAGAAGAGACCCGCAGAAGAAGAGGGTCCAAGTAGTCCTCTGCCAAAACCGAAAAAGAAGAAATCGAAAAAGGCCCAACCCACAGAGGTTGAGGTCACAGAGGCTGAAATCCAAGAAAGCCCAGCAGAGCCTGCTCCTAAGCGCAGAAGGTTGCGCAAGACTATTCAAGTAGAGTCCCCAACAGAGCAAATTCACGATGTAATCTTCGACCTCCAACAAAGGTTTACAGCGCCCACAGAGGTGGCAGATTTGGGGACAGAAGTCGTACTAGACGACGAAGAAAAAGAAGTGGAGTTAGAAGAGGGTGAAAAAGATGTCGAAGGCACACATCCAAGCCCCCCTCCCAGTGCAACCCACATTTTTAGGGAGCCTGTTCTAGAGGGAATCCCTATTGAAGAAAGCGTACACACGCTGAACCCAGCCCAAACCTACCTCGCAGAGGACATTCTTTCGTCCTCTGTCGAATGCACAATCCAGGAACCTCAATCTACTCCAACATTCTCTCAAAAGGATGGTGGTTTTACAAAAAGAGTCCATTCGCCCAAGGACTCGACACTACAAAGAAAGGCATCCATTGCCCCTCCACACATGAGTGAACCACCAAGTCATGCTTCAGAGGCATGCGAGAGAATCACATAAACTGAGGGTCTAGAACGCCCAATGTCTCCACTCGATCCCTCTGTCCAATTAGGCTTTGAACCTATTAGGCACGACATCAACAGAACACCGGTAGGCTCTCCAATTGGGGATGTCCGAGGATCTGGTGGAAGTCCCCGAGATGACAATGTCAAATCAGTCACTGAGGGCGCCTTACACTCCAAGGCTACTAGGTCACCATGTTTTGGTGATCTAGGTTCCCCGAGTGCCTATGTGACGAAGGAGGAGTTACAAACCTTCGCCACAGAGGTATTCAAGAGGATGGATGAGTTGAAAAGCTTGTTCTCCTCCGCACCAGCTATAGAGGGTCTTACACCTCTAACAGAGGCTCTGAAGGAGTTGACTTCTACAACTCATGAACTAAAGGCGGCCTTATCAGCCCTTCAGAGCTTTGTCCCCAATAAGGCTGATCTAACAGAAGCCTTCAGCGCACTGTCTCTCAACCCCTCTTCAATCCACACGCTCAAAACAGAATTAACAGAGGTTG
>NW_020200855.1:104877-106268 GCF_001531365.2 Cynara cardunculus var. scolymus
GTGTTCAACTTGGTGGTGACAGAGGTGCAAAAAGGGAGAATAAGGGCGGATGAAGTGACCAACCTTCTGGAAACAATGAAGATACAAGTCTCCTTCAGAGAATGGATTTTCAAGGTCTACAAGACTGTCAAGACTGACCTGCAATATGCCGTAGACGATTTTCCAAACTCTGCTGTGGAGTAATCTCATGTAATAGTGTAGGCCTGCACTATCTTTTAATTCTTTTAGTATTGTAATTCTTTTTCGAAGGATGAGATTAATCTCCTCTTGTATTTTTTCATAAGTCAATTCTTGCATCCAACTGTCCAAAATTACTTTTTCATACTTAGGGGGAGATTGTTAGCTCAATTATTCCTATTTTGTAAAAGTATAGAAAAAGTATACTGCAAGTCTTGACAGAAGGATAACTCCACAGAAGACCACAGAGGACTAACGACAGAAGCCGTTTGATCGATCAAGTTAAAAGTGGCAGAACCTCTGGTATGTCTCACAGAGGTTCTGGAAAATAGTCCTCTGTAATATAGAACATGCAAGTCAATTACAGCAGAGCCTCTGAGATGGCTCACAGAGGGTCTGCGGATTTCGTCTTCTATGAAGTTTCTGTTCCATCAATTTACGAAGGTTGTTAGCCACATGTGCTTCTCACGTGTCTAGGGAATAATCGACTTTATTTGGACGGCTCAGATAAAGACACGCGTCAAGATCTGTTCTCTAAGATCGTTAGGAACTAGTATAAATAGCGGATAGGATCTTTGTAATCTGTGGTGCTTCCAGTATTGTAATCGTCAAATTTTCAATTGAATTGATTGAAAAACCTTTGAAGCAATCTCTTGTGTTCATCTTCTTCATCAATACTATGTGTTCTCAATACTCTGTTTTGCTCTTATTATTACTTTCGCTGCACTTCATTGTTCAAGAGCTTTTCTAGAGTATTAGATCAATATCAAAGCTGAATTTAAGATCCAACAAGTATTAATATTGGATTTGGATGATGTAGAGACTTTGGTTAACAAACCAGAGACTCTGGTGAACTATGGCAATCCATGTTATAAAACCAGAGGAAGTCTGGTTTTATATTTATATATAGCATTTTATGTGACCAGAGGCTCTAGATAGTAGAACCAGAGGCTCTAGATAGTAGAACCAGAGGCTCTGGATGGAAAATGCAAGTTTACAAAAGTAAACTTTTGCTCCCCCTTAAATGATGCGTATTGATTAAAATCAAATACGCACCCTCACTTAGATAAAAAAAAATGAGATTTGGAGACAGAAGCTCTGGTCAATATAACTAGAGGCACTGGATGAGAGAAGTCTAAGTGGGATATGAAAGCAAAGCCAGAGGCTCTGGTCTTTAGAACCAGAGGCTCTGGTTGTGAATGATGAAGAATATG
>NW_020200856.1:0-10387 GCF_001531365.2 Cynara cardunculus var. scolymus
GATCTACCACCCTCTGTGAAGTTTCTTCTGTTGAAACTCTTGTACTCCTTCCTCTCACCACCCTTTCTGTATTCTCTGGTGATCAGGGCCAGAGTTTTCATCATCTCTTTCATCGAGACTTCCTCTTCAGAACTCTCCTCACTCTCTGCTATCAGGATCTTCTTCTTCTTCTTCTCTTTCTCTTCCTTCTTTGTTTCTCTCCCCTTTCCAGAGCTGCCATCCTCTGCAACCAGAGCAAGCGGACCACCATAGTTCTTCTTCATTTGTAGAACTTGAGGCTCTTGACTTTTAAGAGAACCAAATAAGTCAGCCAAAGTCCAAGCTTCCAAATCCAAGGTGGCYTTCATARACATGDTTAGGTGCATCCATTCAATTCCAAGGCTCTTCAAGAACAGAGAGTTGTTGTCCTCTKCCGTTCTCATTACTCCATACCTTTTGCAATTGCTAATTAAGGTGTTTAATCTGGAGTATGTGTCTGACAGGGATTCACCCTCCTTAGCCTTGAAGCTGTGGTATTCATCAATGCAAATTGCTTGATTGTTCTTTAGAGTTTTCTTACCTCCTTCAATCTGTTTTTCCAATTCTGCCCAAATATCCATGGACAGTTGGCAGTGATCAATACATTTAAAGATCTCGTGAGGTATTGCCATGATTAACAATCTTTTGCACTTGCTGCCCAAATCAAYCAATATCTTGTCTTCATCGCTCCAGTTAGCAATAGGTCTTGGCTCGTAATGCTCAGGAATTTCAGGAGTTGTGCCAGTAGCTGGAACTCTTGGAATTAAATTCATTGGCACATAAGGAGGATTGTAGAGAAATTCACATATTCTAGCGTGAATTCCCTCTAAAAATTTGATCATTCGCACCTTCCATTGCGGATACTCCTCACGGATAAGCGTGGGAGGTTTTGATTGAGATCCAGTGCTCATGAACGAGCTATTAGCCAAGTTCGCCATTGAAATTAGAAGAAGAAAAAATAGGAATAAGATGAAGCTGATTTAATAGAGTAAAACAGGGTAACCTGAAGAAGACTGGTGTTCTAGAAAATGCATATTAATACCAAAAACAGAATTAATCGAATAAGAATTCAATTCCTGCTCTGATACCAATTGTTGGACCTGTAAATTCAGCTTTGATATTGATCTATTACTCTGAATGAACTTTAGGACGATTACAGTGCAGCGGAAACAATGATAAGAACAGAACAAAGTAATTAAACCAAGAACACACAGTTAATATAATGAAGAAGATGAACACAGGAAAATAGCTTCAAAGGTTTTTCAATTCATTCAATTGAAAATAGACGATTACAATACGGAAGCACACACTTTACAAAGGCCTAAGCTGCTATTTATACTAGACCCTAACGACCTTACTGACATGATCTAGAAAGTGAAATCATCTAAGCCGTCCAAATAAAGTCTATTAAAATCTAGTCACTTGAGAAGCACATGCAGCTAACAACCTTTGAAAAATAGCAGAACAGGATCTTCACAGAAGACTAATCCGCAGACCCTCTGTGAGCCATCTCAGAGGCTCTGCTGTAATTGACTTGTATGATCTTATTTCTAGAGGAGCATTTTCCAGAACCTCTGTGAGAGACATCAGATGTTCTGTCACATTTGACTTGCACGATGAAACAGCTTCTGTTGCTAGTCCTCTGTTATCTTCTGTGGAAGATACTCTTCTGTCAACACTTGCAGAATACTTTTTCATACTTTTGCATTAAGTGAATATTAGAGCTAACATGTTATGTATTCTACCTCGTTATGTCCACTATATCAAGTTGAACTCAAGGAATCTAATTTGGTAGCTGTAAGGCAAATATTTAGATATCTGAAGGGTACATCCAATTTGGGTTTTTGGTGTCCAAATGATTCAGGGTTCGATCTAACTGGATATTCATATAGTGATTTTGCAGGATGCAAGATAGATAGGAAGAGCACCACTAGAGGTTATCAACTTCTTGATGGTAAGTTGGTGAGTTGGACAAGCAAGAAACAAAACTCAGGGTCCACATCAACTGCTGAAGCTGAATATGTTGATGCTGGAGGCTATTATGCTCAAATCCTATGGATGAAAAATCAACTCAACGACTATGGTCTTCAGCTATCAAAGATCCTTATCTATTGTGATAGCACAAGTGTCATTGCTATATCAAACAATCATGTACTTCACTCTAAGACCAAACATATCGAGATCAAATATCATTTTATCAGAGATCATGTTATAAATGATGATATTGAACTTCACTTATAGCTACTGAGTACCAATTAGCTGATCTTTTTACAAAACCCCTTGATGGAACAAGGGTTAATATTCTAATAAGTGAACTTGAGGATTAATTTTCTCAATAACAAGCATTACTTAGTACTATATGCGAAATGTTTTAATGTTTCTCAATCTATCACTGAACTCCTCTAGAATGTATTTTTTCTTTCAAGGTACGTATCTCTCTTTTAGAGATTCTTTTTCTAAAATGCTCAGAACCATCACTGAACACTTTTCTTTTTTCAGTGAATAGAACGTTTTAAAAACAATTTTATATCTTTATTTTAAAAAAGATAATGAACGGTCATATTTTTATGACGTCGTTATTTTTTTAATATAGATACAGTTGTCCCTTCTATTATGACATACGATGTCCATTGCTTTTCCCTGTCCAATCAAAATCGTATGACGTGTTCATTCCATCATTAACTTCTGTTGAATCGTCGTCTTTTGTCTCCCTCTTATTTATCTCTCCTATCACATATAAAAATTTCTCTTACTTTATACTTCATTCTTTACGCTCTCATTTTACACTCAAGCTTTCTCTCTCTAAAGCATGAACAAGCAAGAACCTGGAAATATCTACTTCTCATCTTTTTGCTTCTCACACCCTGCTCAAAATAGGTTTGACTTATTTTATTTGCTTGATAACAACCGTTTGAATAATCTTCTTCTAAAAAACAAATGAAGCAAGTTCAAAATATGATACAACCCTGATTTTTTTCTTGAACAATATTTGGTTTTAATCCAAAAACCCCTCCTCTTTCCTGAATACTTGTTTAAGGTACATTTTCTATCAATAAACCCTTCTTTTGAAAAACCATATCCTTCTTATAACAACGTTTTAGTATTCACTAAAAATTTTGTTCTAAAAGAAATATTTTGGTATTTCTTTTACTAAACTTGTTTTGTTCATACTCCTCTTTCAACGTCTTGGAATGATTTGTGTTCGCATGGAAGTGGAAGCTGCTTCAAGTGTTGCCTTTGACCTGAATGATATAATCATTAAGCCAAACAATCACTTACCACTGTTGTAAATACCAAGCACTCGATCTCACTTTTTGGATTCTTCCAAATTCCTCAAAAACATAGTGATTGCTCATGCACTCACTGTTGATCCAATCGCCATCAAGGACTACCTGATGAAGTTCTGGTTTACTGCCCAAGTCACCGAGGTCACCAAAACGGGAAGACTCAAAACAAGGATCTCCGTTGACATCGATGGTAAGAACGGGAACTTTGGCCCAACGACATTCGCTCACCGTTAGAACTACCAAAGAAGGCCCCACATGACTCTAAGCCATCAACTAGAGAAATTGTTGAGTTTCTTGATAACATCAATTACAACAGGCCAAAAAAGACCAAGGAATCAGCAGAGCTCAACAAGTTACTGATAAAAATCGAGAATGACCGCATGTCAGCGGGATGGATATACCTATTTTCCCATTCCGTCCAATATATGGGTGAAAAATTTGGCATACAATAGTAGACCAGTAGGATTGCATTGAACATCAGATACTCAGTAATCTACAATCATAATGTGGATTATGCGAAGTTGATCTTTGACGACTTGGCCACAAATATGATCAAGCGTCAGGGTGAAAAAGTGATCCCTTATACCCGTTTCATCAACATTGTTCTCCAATGAATGCTTGGGGACAAATATCCAAAGATGGGTGATTTTTAGCACTTATGGCTAGGAACCAGGATCTTCGATCACAAGGCCTTGCCTACTGATGTACCACTCTTCCAAGGTATGTTAGCCATTCCTTATCCAAACCTTTCTTCTTCTACTTCTTTAGCGACAATGCCACTGGTAGCCCCATCTGTGTTTACCCAAGTCGCACCTCTCTCATCCTCATTAGAGAGGACATACTCTAAACCCAACCTTAGTTCTTATAAGAAGACCAAGGCTTCTAAGCCTGGGAAAACCAAAGCCGCTCATGGCAGAGTCTCTCGACAGGCTCAGCTCTCATATTTCGATGTTCTCCCTACACCATCTGTTGCAACCCCTCTAACCACAACAATTACATCTGAAGCCATTGTTATTTCAGTAGAGACTACCACAATAGCCTAAATGTCTTAAAACACTAAGATCTCTACTTCTAGCACTGTTGATTCTCTCTCTCAATGATTTGATGATGATTCCTATATACTATCAAAGTATAATATATCTCTTATTCAGTTTCAGTGATCTTCACTGAGTCTGTTCAATGATGCTAAACGTGTATAGTAATTCATTCAGAGATTGTTATACTTCAAGAAGACAAAACTCACACTACATATCCTTCAGCAATGTCAAAGATGGAAGCTGAAGATTAGATACCAACAAGTTCGTGATCTAAAGTGGTATTCAATGATTACAAGCTCCTCTACATATGTGTAAAGCCTGCACAAGTTTCACCGAACACTGAAGAGACCTTTCAGCGTCTTCCTAGTATTCATCGATCAAAAGAAACTTATCACCACGATTGTTTTTGTCTTGTCCTCATTCACACAAAGGACAAACCCATACCTCTCTATAGTATAGTACAATATGTTGCTACTTTGTTGCCTCTATAGTGCTTACCTACTTTATGAAAGAGGACTTCTCTTATACAGCCAAAAGGACTGTTTATTGTAGCAAAGGAAAAGCTTACCTCCAAAAGCTTGACACGTGCTTTGTACCTTCTGATTTGCATTCAATGCAATAGGTATAAATCACTAAGTGTTCTCCTCTCAATTATCAATCTTTCTCACTAAGAACTTACCTAAGAAGTTACTTCTCTCAATACTCTCTGTCTAAGAGAAAGAACCACTTTAACAAGTGAAGAGCACTTTTATTCTTCTTTATTTTTGTAGAAAATCTTTTCTCTTTGCTATTTGTAATTGTGTGTATCTTAGATTGTTTAGATAGGTGTTGTATCCTATCTCTTTCGCAAACAATCTGTAAAATTTGTATTCGTCTTCTTTATCAATATATAATTTTTAAAAGTGAAAGCTTCTGTGTTTGTATTCATCGCCCTTCTACAAACTGATTACCTATAACTTTTGTAGATCCAGCTGGGACCAACAAGTGGTATGAGAGCAATATTTGCTTTTTGTGTTGTATTGTTGTTTATTGGTATTTTATTATCTTTCTTTCTTTAGATAATTTATTCCTGTCAAAATGGCTTTGGAAAACACTAGCACCAACTTTCATGATAATGGCTCTCTTGTCAAACCTCTCCGTTTCATCAGAGACAACTTCAGTCTCTAAAAGAATCGGATGTCTCTATTCTTGGGAGGTGTGGATCCTCAGATCCCATACTATATTGAGAATGGACCTTATGTTCCATTTGCAATCTCTCCAGCAGTTCCCGCAACTACTACGACTGACGTGATTCCTGAACGGTAGATTTCAAATCTCCCTCATCAAAGGAGTGATGAAGACAAGAAGAAGATGGATTTAGACACTCGTATGAGGTCTATAATAGCCATGGATATTCCTAACGAGGTATATCAGCTAGTGATGAAGCTTAAAACCTCGCAATCCATGTGGGACACTTTATGTGTTCAATATGAAAGTACTACTGAAGTACAATAATTGAGGAAGATTATTTTAATAAGATAACATGGAAGCTTTCTTTGTGGAAAGACTGAAACTTTGTCTAAAGTATATCAACATTTTAATTGTCTTATTATTGATTTAAAGACAGTTAGAAGAGAATATTTCAACTCAGAGACACTGAAAAATTTCCTTGAATGTTTGCTAGAATCATGGGATCATTATACCATGTGTCTCAAGATGTCCAAGGACATGTCTTCCCTCTCATGAGTACCCTTTAAGGGATATTGCTCAATCATGAGCAATCCTGTCAGCTAAAGAAGAGTATTCTTAATGACTATAGAGAAATGAAAAGCCCTCTGTTAGCTATGATCTTTGATAGCACTTCAGCTGACCCTTCTATTTCTTCTATTCCTTTTATTTCTTCTATTCCTTTTATTTCTTTTGTATCTGTCACTGAGTTAGATCCTTCTAACTCTAAGGGCTTGTCAGATGCTGATCTTTCAGAGTTTGATGAGTTGTTGGCCCTCCTCACTAACTTCTTCAGGAGGTTCGCCATAAAAAGTAACTACCGCAGATCTCCCTCGCTGACCTTAACTGAAAAGCTAAAGCCAAACCCTATTAACAAGGCTTCAACGATGTGCTAAAAATGCCAATGCAAAGGTCACTTCGCTAGTGAATACGGGTCTAAGAAAACTACGACACCATCTTCCAAGCCCCCATCCTCCTTCAGATCTAAAGATGATAAATATCTGAAGCTGAAGGAGAAGTACAAGAAGATGAAGAATTTTTAGCGTAAAGACAAAGGTCTTGTCATTGAAGAGAATGATTGGGCTGATCCTTCTGAAGAATCATCCTCTGACGAGAAAGATACGACCTACCTCTGTCTAATGGCCAAGGATGTCAAAAATGAACAATCAGAGACATCATTCTTCAGTGATCCCTCGCCCTCAACCCCTACTCAGGTATGTTCCTTGAATGAACCTTCTTCTTTTTCTTCTTCTGATAGCCTATCTGCACTAGATAAGCTAACGGTTGACCTTTATAATACCCTGAATGACAAGTACAAGGCTAAAAAGCTTAATATTGATCTTCAAGAACAATTAAAGAAATGTCATTCAAAGATCAAAGAGCTGACTAATACTGAAGAAAATCTTAAGGATCAGGTCATTGTAAACCAAACCATAAGCATCAAATGCGAGCAGGCTATCGTAGAGCATGAGCAAGCTATTGCTGAACTCAAGGCTGAGAAGGCTACCATTGAAGGGTGGTGCAACGCCTCCACCAAGGCATCTGAGATCATCAATGCTTAGATGCCTGCCAAATAAAGAGTGGCCTAGGATTTTTCTATGATCAGAAAGAAAGTGTCACTGACAAGTCCATGCTTAAGTTGGTACTTTTGTCTCTTCCATTCCTGTCATCTCTTCCTCTCAATACTCTTCCACTGAGATTCATCTTGAAGAAACTCCATCATCTTTAGGATGCAAATACAAAGGTAAAGCCATTGCCATTGATTCTCTTCCAAAAAGGCTAACAAGTCAAATAGACCCAGATGAAAACCTTCAGCTTGTAAACCTTCTACCTCAGGAACCAAGGTATCTGAACCCTCTCAGAAACCTAAGCCAAAGTTGAAAGTGAATCTTTCACCCAAGGTATGCAAACCCTCAGACGTTCCTCCTCGAACAAATGAGAAAGGAATCCTAGGAGCTTGTCCATCTTCTATTATCTCAGACCCTTTTGGCCCTAAATCTGGCTTCAGCTATTGGAAGTGTCATCACTGTGGTGAAACTTCACATATTTCCAGCAAGTGTCATTTAGCTACCAAATTTGGTCCGCCATCTAACGTAAAGAAAGTATCCAAGGATGAAAAGTCATCCAAGGTGAAATATGCCACCAAAGTTGTGAAAACAACTAAGGTGAAAAAGTCCACTGAAGCCTCTTCTTCAAGATCAGTGAAGACACCTGCTAACCATGAGTCTTCGGCGTTAGTGAATGTTGCCTCTAACTCCGCTAGACCCACTGAGAAATGGGTACCAAAACAATCTTAATCTGTTTTATTGTAGAGGAAGTCATAGACATTTGGTATCTTGATAATGGATGTTCAAGACATATGAATGGAGACAAATTCCTGCTCACTGACTACAAGGATGAAAGAGACCCTTCCGTTATCTTTGGAGGAAACAGAAAAGGATATATCAAGGGATTTGGTATATTAAGCAACGGTGCAACCACCTTCAAACGTGTTGCATATGTTCAAGGACTGAAGCACAATCTTCTCAGCATCAGTCAGTTGTGTGATAAAGATTCCATAGTGAAATTTCTTAAGAACTCATGTTATGTCTATTACAAATATGACAAACTTACTCTTCTAGGTTCTTTTCTAGAGGTGTAAGTCATTAACATGGATTATCCCTTCACTGAGAATAGTTGTTTTCTTTTCAAAGCCTCTTCAGATACCAACTGGCTATGGTACAAACAAATCTATCATCTCAACTTCAAGATGCTGAATGAGCTGTCTTGAAAGGATCTTGTCATTTCCTTCCTCAACACTCCTTTGCAAAGGAATCTCTTTGCTCAACGTGCGAAAAAGGAAAACAGACAAAGGCTAGCTTCAAATCTATGCAAGTCTCTTCAGTAACTTCTCCTCTTCAGCTACTACACATGGATTTATTTGGTCCACTCAACATGAAATCTATAGCTGGAAAGAAATATACACTTGTTATTGTTGATGAGTATTCAAGGTACACTTGGGTCTTCTTTATCAAATCTAAGAGTGATGCACTTGAAGAAATCATTTCATTCGTCAAACACATAGAAGCAGTGAACAACATAAAAGTACGATCTATCAGGAGTGATCATGGAATTGAATTTAAAAATAATACCATTGATGACTTCTTTGTGAACAAGGGAACCTCACACAACTTCTTAGCTGTGAGAATTTGTTAGCTCTAATATTTACTTAATGTAAAAGTATGAAAAAGTTTTCTACAAGTGTTGACAGAAGGGTATCTTCCACAGAAGACAACAGAGGACCTGCAACAGAAGTTGTTTCATCGTGCAAGTCAAGAATGACAGAACCTCTGTTGTTTCTCACAGAGGTTTTGGAAAATGGTCCTCTGGCAATAAGATCATACAAGTCTACTACAGCAGAGCCTCTGAGATGGCTCACAGAGGGTCTGCAGATTCGTCTTCTATGAAGATCCTGTTCTGCTGTTTTTCAAAGGTTGTTAGCTGCACGTGCTTCTCACGTGTCTAGGTCTTTAATCGACGTTATTTGGACGGCTTGGATGGTTTCACATGTCTAGGTCATGTCAGAAAGGTCGTTAGGAACTAGTATAAATAGCAGCTTAGGCCTTTGTAATTCTGTGTGCTTCCGCATTGTAATCGTCTATATTTTCAATCAATTGAAAAATCTTTGAAGCTATTCTATTGCGTTCATCTTCTTCATATTAATCTGTGTGTTCTTGGTTAATTTCTCTGTTTTGTTCTTATCATTATTTCTGCTGCACTATAATCATCCTAAAGATCATTCAGAGTAAGAGATCAAATACCAAAGCTGAATTTACAGGTCCTAACAATTGGTATCAGAGCAGGAATTGAATTCTTATTCGATTAATTCTGTTTTTGGTATTAATCTGCCTTTTCTAGAACACCAGTTTTCTCCAGTTTACCCTGTTTCATTTAATTTCAATGGTGAACTTGGTCAATACCTCATCCATGAGTAGTGGATCTCAATCAAAGCCTCCTACGCTTATCTGTGATGAATATCCGCAATGGAAAGAACACATGATCAACTTTTTGGAGGGAATTCACCCCAGAATTTGTGAATTTCTCTACAATCCTCCACATGTGCCAATGAATTTGATTCCAAGAGTTCCAGCTACTAGTACAACCCATGAAGTACCTGAGCACTTTGAGCCCAAACCTATAGCAAACTGGAACGATGAAGAAAAAGCATTGGTTGAATTGGAAAGCGAATGCAAAAAGATGTTGATCATGGCTATACCTCATGAGATCTTCAAGTGTATTGATCATTGCCATATGTCTATGGACATTTGGGGAGAATTGGAGAAACAAATCGAARAAGTGAAGAAGACTCTCGAGAACAATATAACCATGTGTATTGATGAATATCAGAGCTTCAAGGCTAAGGAGAATGAATCTCTGTCAGACACAGAGGAAGAGACCTTCTGTGGAATGGCAAATATTGACTCAGACTCCTCGTACTCAACTGACCAAGAGGTTTCAACTTCTTATTCTTCTGAATTAATTGATTCATATCATTTGGAGCATTACAAACTAAAAGAAAAACTTTCTCTTTGTGAAAAAGAAGTTATTCTTCTCACAGAGGAAAGGAACAGATTTTTTAAAATGTTCACARMAGCTCAAACAAATTTTGTTAATTTGGAAAAATCTTCAAAGGAAAAGGTTGCCAAAATTCAAAAAGAATTGAAAAACAAGGTTGATGAGATAAGGATGTTAGAGCATGATAAATGTAATGTTACTTCTGTCAAAGAATTCTTCCAAAACGAAAGAGAATTTTTGCACCAAGACGTTCTTGAGAAAGAGCTCAAAATTAAAAAATTCCAA
>NW_020200856.1:12518-40831 GCF_001531365.2 Cynara cardunculus var. scolymus
CCCCCATCGGGGAGTGAAATAGAACATGAAACCGTAAGCTCCCAAGCAGTGGGAGGAGCCCGGGACTCTGACCGCGTGCCTGTTGAAGAATGAGCCGGTGACTCATAGGCAGTGGCTTGGTTAAGGGAACCCACCGGAGCCRTAGCGAAAGCGAGTCTTCATAGGGCAATTGTCACTGCTTATGGACCCGAACCTGGGTGATCTATCCATGACCAGGATGTAAATAAAGGTGTAACATATTAGAAGACCCAGCACATATCACAKAAGCTCTGTTACCCTTAGGCCTCTGGCAGAACTCTCTTAATAGTTCTTGTCTATTGATATGGTGCGCGTGGTTCTATGGATAAGGGTTAAAGCTAATCACGCGCGTGTCAGAATCGGGGGCGCATGTCATCAATCGCACGTCTTCCCAACACAGCGTGTCATATTTTTGATTCGTCATACCCTATAGCCCCTCATCACGTTATTTCTCCCAATAAACGGTTCAGTTCAAATCCCTCACTATAAATATCCCTTCCCCCCAAAAACATAAACCTTTACAATATCCTTCTTCTCTGACGAACCTACAAAATTTCGAGCTTCACTAAAACCTTC
Organism: Cynara cardunculus var. scolymus; assembly: GCF_001531365.2. NCBI lineage: Eukaryota > Viridiplantae > Streptophyta > Magnoliopsida > Asterales > Asteraceae > Cynara > Cynara cardunculus. The sequence continues at coordinate 13,113 of NW_020200856.1, forward strand.
AACTATGTCTTCTTCTTCAGCCTCCGCTCAATCGGTTAACGTCTCAAGCGACAACGAAGTAACCCAAGCCCAAGCATTAACGTCTCACGCTCTATCGTTTGTCCAAAATCGATATGAGAAAGTCGTACTGGTGAAGAAACCAAATAACTATTACTTTGTTCCATCTTCAACAGGTTTCCCTGAATTCACCTTCCCCTTCTTGAAATTCTTCGCAACCATCCACTTTATTATGCCCTTTCAGCCACCAAACCTACACCTGAATCATACATCACCCAATTCTTGTTAAGTTCTTATATAACTACCTTGGACAACTCTGGACTAAGCATCGTTGGTTATGCTTCTCACCCAATCAACAAATCTCTAGTGCCAATGGAACTTAATGTGAATACCCTTCGAACAGCCGTGCACCTACCGTCCTTGGAATCTCTCAATTTGGATGCTTTCACCCCAACCCCAACAGACGATGAACTAATTCAATTTCTTGAATTTCATTCMTAYGCTRCCMAGACTAAAATTGTGAAAAGGACTCAGTTCAAACGAAAAGGCCTTCCCCCAATCGGGAATACTTTGTTCTCGATAGTGCTCGGCAGCCATGACCAGACCTCTCACGCAATGCTTTCCATTGTGTATGGAATATATTTCAACCTGCCCCTTGACTACGCACAGCTCATCTTCAAAGACATGGTGGGTTTGATCAAGAAGAAGTGCGCTACACAGAGGGGTGAGAAATCAAAAGTGAAGGTGCAGAAGAAGGCCAAAGAGGACCTCAATCATCCAAACCTTGTTCTACAGAGGTTCTTTGGCCTTGTCTTTGGGCAAATGATTGCAGAGAAGCTGCCCTCTGCCGAGCCTAACGCCAGATTGTATCCATTGAAGGAGTTCCACCCGACAGAGCATGAGCTAGGGTACAGAAGCCCCAGACCTCTATCTAAAGCCATGCTCAAATACCTTAGTCATGGAGATAGGAAAGCATACAGACATGGATACAGGAGGCCAGAGCTGGTCCCTAAAACCCCTCCACGCATAGGAATCCCCTTAGGAGAGAGAATGGAAAAAATGAGGGTCGAGGGAAGAAGGGAGGAGCCAGCAGAGGCTAGAGAGGTGATTGAGGAAAGACCTAGAGTAGTAAGTCCCCCACCTAAGAAGACTAAGAAGACTCAGAAGGGAGTCGACTCTCCTGAGAAAAAGAAAGGGAAGAAGAGACCCGCAGAAGAAGAGGGTCCAAGTAGTCCTCTGCAAAAACCTAAGAAAAAGAAATCGAAGAAGGCCCAACCCGCAGAGGTTGTGGTCACAGAGGCTGCAATTCAAGAGAGCCCTGCAGAGGCTACTCCAAAGCGTAGAAGGTTGCGCCAGGTGGTTCATGAGGAGTCCCCAACAGAGCAGATACAAGATGTTATCTTCCAAAATCAACAAGGGTTTAAAGCACCTACGGAAGTAGCTGATTTGGGGACAGAGGTTGTATTAGACGACGAAGAAGAAGAGTTGGAGATAGGAGAGGGAGAAAAAGATGCCCAAGGCACATATCCTAGCCCCCTCCCAGTGCTACCCACGTTTCTAGGGACCCTGTTCTAGAGGGATCCCCTATTGAAAAAGGCGTGCACACGCTGAGCCCAACCCAAGCTAACCTCGCAGAGGACATTCTTTCGTCCTATGTCGAATGCACTGCCCGGGAACCACAACATACTCCAACATCCTCTCAAAAGGATGCTAGTTTTACAATAAGAGTCCAATCGCCCAAGGACTCGTCACAACCCAAAGAGGCATCTGTTGCCTCTCCACAGTTGAGTGACCAACCAAAATATGCTTCAGAGGCATATGTCCGCACTCGATCCCTCTGCCGAGTTAGGCTCTGAACCTACTAGGCAAGATATCGACAGAACACTGGTAGGCTCTCCAAAAGGAGATGTTCGAGGATTCGAAGTCCCCCAGCTGACATTGCAAAACCAGTCGCTGAGGGCGCCTCACACTCTGAGGCTACTAGGTCACCATGTGTTGGTGATCTAGGTTCCCAGGATACCTATGTGACGAAGGGGGAGTTACAAACCTTCACCACAGCGGTATTCCAGAGGTTGGACGAGTTGAAAAGCTTGTTCATCTCTCAACCATCGACAGAGACGTTTGCTCCAATCACAGAGGCTCTAAAGGAGTTGACATCTACAACTTCAGAACTCAAGGCGACTCTTTCAGCCCTTCAGAGCTCTGTCCTTCATAAACACGACCTCGCAGAAGCCTTAAGCTCTCTGTCTCTCAACCCTTCCTCAATCCAAAAGCTGAAGACAGAGTTATCAGAGGTAGCCGCCCAGTTTGCTGCTGATTTCATCTCCGCCGGCTACACAGACTACTCTACCTTCAAAGACGAGATCAAAGGCATGTTCTCCTCTGCGGTCACATACGGCATTGACTCCAAATCCTCCAGGACAAACATCAACCATCTAGCCACTCGCAGAGAGCTAGATGCAATGGTTGAAGCCCTAGGAGAGCTCGTGCGCAAATATACAGATCAACTCCTCAAAGAAGCCCGAGCGTCCAACCAATCAATTAGAGACTGCACTTCAAAGCTTGTCAAAGAGGATGACTCCTTCAGAAGCGAAATCTATCGCAGCCTCTCTAAAATGAAGTGGGACTCAGAGATCGACATAAACAACGCTTCTGTGAACGCTGAGTTGGTGATCGAGAAAATGGAGAAGGCGGCTACCAGAATCCCAAGGCGATTGAAGAAGGCTCCCCTTGTTACTTGCAAGGCAAAAGCCACCAAAATCCATGACGACCAAGGAGGTGATGACCATGATCGTAATGAGGGGGAGAAGAAGACGGAGAAGAAAGCTGAAGAGCCAAAGAAGACGACCTCTGCCAAACCACTAAAGATAATGGACTCTGCAGCTGCCCTGTTCTCAAAAGACAAAGCACCAGAGCCTAAGGGGAAAGGCAAGGGCAAAGCAGTAGAGGAGTCGCCACAGAGGGGGTCGAGCTCTGAAACGTCAGAGGAGATAAACGAAGAAGAGTATGAAGACCCAGAACTCGTTCAAGCTCCAAAGGCGTCTTTGGCAGAGGCAAAGGCAAGAAAGGGCAGAGCCCCTATCCCCAGAGCTGGAGAAGGCTCATCCTCCAAAATGGCGAAGGAGAAAACGTCCACGGTTACGTTCGACGCTCTGTTAGGAACTGCCACAGTGGGAAGGGTTTCTGAGATACTTGATTCGATGAGCAAAATTCCTACGCAGAAAGTGCACACAGATCCCGTAACCACTGTGGAGGAGATTCTGCGGTGGCACTATTCTGCCGTGGACACAAAGCCCCCTTATGACCCAAAGCTTACAGGTATACCCTCTGCAGCTGCGAAGTTTCACTTCTCAAAACTTACAAGGCCACGTGAACAGGTCTTCTCAGAGCATGTGATAACTTCCCTTGAAACCATATCTCCAAGGATGATGCTGAAGAAGACCGTACTTTATGCTCAATATGTGGTGAAGAGGGATGACGGCAACCTATACACGTTCACAGATGCTGACCTCCACAACCTTTGTGTATTTGACCTTATCTTCTTGCATAAAATTCTTAACAAATACATGGAGAGGAGGTCAAGCTATTCGATTTCCCTCAGAAGGCTGATTGAGGTGATGCGCGCTCAAGTGAAATACTACAGCCAGAAGGACTTCGATATCGTGATGAGGTTGGCCCAAACAGATTTGAAGATTTCCCCTCCAAAGAACAGGCCAAATTGGCTACTTAGATGTCATCCCAACACTATTGTCCACAATCCCGTCTTTGGGTTTGTATTCTTGGACAAGGATGACATTCTAAGGTTCTTTGATCCAACAGAGGTGAACAAATATGCGATAGAGACTCTTGAGTGGGTGTTCAACAAAGTGGCAGCAGAGGTGCACAGAGGGCATCTAAGGGCGGATGAAGTGTCTGGTATTCTGGAAGCGATTAAAGTTCAAGTCTCCTTCAGAGAGTGGATATTCAAGGTCTACAGAACCATCAAGTCAGATCTGCAGTTTGCCGTAGACGACTATCCAGACTCTGCTGTGGACTAATCTTCTGTAATAGTTTTGGCCTGAGCAACAATTTTGTAATTCTTTCAAATTTATGTAATTCTTTTCAGAGGATGAGTTTAATCTTCTCTTGTAATTCTTTCAATTAGTCAGTTCTTGCATTCAATTGTCCAATTTTACTTTTTCATACTTAGGGGGAGATTGTTAGCTCTAATATTTACTTAATGTAAAAGTATGAAAAAGTTTTCCGCAAGTGTTGACAGAAGGGTATCTTCCACAGAAGACAATAGAGGACCTACAACAGAAGCTGTTTCATCGTGCAAGTCAAGAATGACAGAACCTCTGTTGTCTCATAGAGATTCTGGAAAATGGTCCTCTGGCAATAAGATCATACAAGTCTACTACAGCAGAGCCTCTGAGATGGCTCACAGAGGGTCTGCGGATTCGTCTTCTGTGAAGATCATGTTCTGCTGTTTTTCAAAGGTTGTTAGCTGAATTTACAGGTCCTAACAGAACTCCACAACAGAAGGGGGTCGCTAAAAGAATAAATTGAACAATCATTGAGGTTGCTCGATCAATGCTCAATGAATCTCGTCTCCCTACTCAATTTTGGGCTTAAGCTGTCAGCACTACTTGTTTTACTCATAATCGATCACTGATTGTCAAAAGATTCAAGAAGACGACTTATGAACTCTTCCATAGCAGAAAGCCTTATCTCAACTTTCTTCATATATTTAGTTGTACTTGTTATATTCTGAACAATAAATACCAACTTGGAAAGTTCGATCCCAAAGCTGATGAATGAATCTTTCTTGGATATTTTTCAGTATCCAAAGTCTTCAGAGTATTCAACAAAAGACGATAGACAATAGAGGAATCTATCCATGTGACCTTTGACGAGTCTCAATTAGCTAACTCTAAACCCATCTTTGAAAATGATAAAGAGTTAAATAACTGGATGATATCTTACTATGGAGAACGTAAAGCTTCCTTCAACAATCAACCAAACGTTGACCCTCCAGAAGCTGACGATGATCCATTTATCATTCCAAATGTGACTAGTAACGAAGTTGAATCCTCTTTAGTGATTGATGTCATTCCCATTGGTCACTTACCCCTTCTACTTCAAACACTGACCCTTCAGTTGCTGAAACTCCTTCAGTTTCCAAACCTCTATCAGTTGTTGAATCGCTCTCTGAGGCTCCTTTAACAATCCAACTTATTGCTGAAGAATCTATTGTTGATGCCACATATTTTATGCCTGAGCTCCCAATATCAGAAGATCATCATCAACCACCTCAGTGGTGGACGAAAGACCATCCAATCCATCAAATTCTTGGTGATCCAAGTGCAGGTATTTAGACACGACGTGGTCTATGTAATATGTGTCTCTTTGTCAACTTTCTTTCTTTAGTTAAGCCAAAGAAGATCAATGAGGCTATCAATTACCCTAGTTGGGTCATTGATATGTGTTAAACACATATCTGACAGTAGAACAATTTAACAGGAATATAAAATAAGAGATTCGTAGAAGAAGATGAATAGAAATTGGTCGACGCTTTCTTTATTGAATACAAACTCTCTCAAAAACCCTAATCGACTCTCATGTGATGTGTTTGAATCTGTGTGTTACAAAGTGTTGATCATTCATCTCATTTCTATTCTATGCCTGTATCACTTCTTATATAGGCGATATTTACATGATAAATGAATCCTATAAATAAGGTAACTAAATCCTATAAACAAGGAAATAATCATTATCAAAAATGGGATCAGCACCATCCTTCAAGATTCTGAAGATAGTCATCCAAAGCATAAACCAAACAGAGGGCCTCTGGTCTTGAAGGACTTAGAGTCCATAGTCTTTGGTCAATACAACTAGAGGCTCTGGCTGTCTATATGGGCTCTGGTCGTCCATAGGGGCTCTGGTCCTAAGGGACTTAGAGTCTAGAGTCTCTGGTCAATACAACTAGAGGCTCTGGTCGTCCATAGGGGCTTTGGTTTTCTTCCAGACTTAGTCGTTTTAGCATAGCAGCATCTTCAGATATTCCATTCTTGGCCCCGATTGCTTTGATAAAACTTTTAGAATAATTAGGATCAATTTTGGTCCTAACAATCTCCCCCCAAAGTTTTATAAAGCAAGCATCTTCAGGAAGCCTTCAGGTCTTCTCCCTTCTGCTTTCTTCAATAAAGCTTTAGTGTGCTTGGTATGGATGGAATCCTCAAGATCCCTCTTGAATGTAGCTCTCTAATCTTCATTTTCAACTCTTAGAGCAAATCAAATTTAATGTGAATGCAGCACCACTGATCGCACAGAATGCAGCTTTAATCTGCCTACAACCCAGCATATACTTTGAAGCACAGAATAGCTATTCAACCCAAACAATAGCAAATTCATCCAACTAAGGGATAGATAAATGTGTGAATTTCTCGACAAAACAGTGCAACCAGTCTTATGACAAAGAATCTTTCGTTGAACCGCAAGTTGAGTAGAAATTCAGCTTTAGAGCTTGATCTAATTAGAGATAACTTGAATAACCCAAGCAAACACCATTGGAATTGAGAACTGGAGAGAAGAATTAACATTAAGCTTTATGGCTTCAAGAAATAGCAGGTCAATTCAAAGAAAATTGACAGTACTGTTGTTGATACTTCTAAGGGCAAAACATGAAGGAATATTGCCATATTCATATAGGATTGGTGATTGCAGGTAAATAAATTTCTAAGCTCTTACAGATTCAGATTTACAAGGAGAGACGATGAACAAATATTCAAGATATTGGTGATAAGTATAAGTTTGACAAACAAAACGCCCATTGCCTTAGGCTGTGAGCACCATGAACTCCTGCTTCACGGCTACGCGTAGATCTGAAAAAATCAAGGTTCAAAAGTTCGACTGACTTCAAGAAATTCCATCAAATAAACCAAATTTTTATGATCAAAATAGGTTTGTATTCATCCAAGAACAAATCCTTTAAAAGGAATTTGATTAAAACATTTAATCATATGATGAATCGATGAATTTTGGGTGCGAACTGCAGTCGAACAGGAAGCAGTTCATGAAATAGTATTGTTCAAGAAAATTGAATCTACTGCAGAAAAATCGAATCTATAGAAGTTAATCGATTTGGCTATGATACCAATTGTTAAACTCAGATCTGACAGTAGAACAATTTAACAGGAATATAAAATGAGAGATTTATAGAATAAGATAAATAGAAATTGGCCGCTGCGTTTTTTATTGAATACAAACTCTCTCAAAAACCCTAATCGATGTGATGTGTTTGAATCTGTGTGTTACAAAGTGTTGATCATTCATCTCACCTCTATTCTATGCCTGTATCACTTCTTATATAGGCGATATTTACATAATAACTGAATCCTATAAATAAGGTAACTAAATCCTATAAACAAGAAAATAATTATTATCAAAAATGGGATCAGCACAATCCTTCAAGATTCTGAAGATAGTCATCCAGATCATAGACCAACCAGAGGGCCTCTGGTCCTCAAGGACTTAGAGTCCAAAGTCTTTGGTCAATACAACCAAAGGCTCTGGTCGTCCATAGGGGCTCTGGTCCTAAGGGACTTAGAGTCCAGAGTCTCAGGTCAATACAACCAGAGGCTCTGGTCGTCCATAGGGGCNGGTCGTCCATAGGGGCTCTGGTCCTAAGGGACTTAGAGTCCAGAGTCTCAGGTCAATACAACCAGAGGCTCTGGTCGTCCATAGGGGCTCTGGTCGTCCATAGGTGCTCTGGTCGTCCATAGGGGATCTGGTCGTCCATAGGGGCTCTGGTCGTCCGTAGGGGCTCTGGTCATCCATAGGGGTTCTGGCCTTCTTCCAGACTTAGTCGTTGTAGCACAGCAACATCTTCATATCTTCCATCCTTGGCCCCGATTGCTTTGATAAAACTTTTAGAATAATTAGGATCAATTTTGGTCCTGACAATATGCAGGAAGAACTCATTGAGTTCGATAGGAACCAAGTCTGGTACATTGTCCCACGTCCATCTGACAAAGTTGTGATAGGCACCAACTGGGTTTATTGCAATAAGTTAAATGAACAAGGAATTGTAACCCGAAACAAGGCTCGTCTTGTTGCCCAGGGATACATGCAAGAAGAAGGAATCGACTATGATGAAACCTTCACACGAGCGGCTAGACTAAAAGCTATTCGACTCTTTCTAGTCTATGTTGCCTATAGAGACTTCAAATTCTTTCAAATAGATGTAAAGATTGACCAAAACCTATTTCTTAGGCATGTTAAGGGTCATATCATTCTAGTTCAAATTAATGTTGATGATATAATTTTTGGTTCAACTAATCCCTCTTTGTGTTTTTGGTTCGCTGAACACATGAAGAAAGAATATCAGATGAGCATGATGGGATAACTGACTTACTTTCTAATTCTTCAGATCAAACAATCTGATAAAGGTATCTTTATCAATCAGAGTAAGTATGTTAGGGATATGTTGAAGAAATAACCAACAGTTCATCTATAAAGACTCCAATGGCTCCTCCTCTGTCGTTGAACAAGGATCTGATTAGAAAGCATGTAAACGTTACTGTTTATAAAGGAATGATCGACTCTCTGATGTATCTCACAGCTAGCCAACCTGATATTATGTACTCTACTTGTTTATGTGCACGATATCAATCTGAACTTAAGAAATCTCATCTGATTGTTGTAAAACACATATTCAGATATTTTAAGGGAATTCCTAATCTGGGCCTTTGGTATCTCAAAGACTCAGGTTTTAACCTAATAAGTTATACATATAGTGATTTTGCAGGTTGCAAAATTGATAGGAAAAGCACTACTGGAGGCTGTCAGCTTCTAGGTGGAAAGTTGGTGAGTTGGACAAGTAAGAAGCAAAATTCAGAGTCCACATCAATTGCTGAGACTGAATATGTTGTCGTTGGAAGCTATTGTCCCAAATCCTTTGTTTGAAAAACCATCTCAGCGACTATGATATTCAGCTCTCAAAGATCCCTATCTATTGTGATAGCACTAGTGGCATTGCAATTGAAAACAACCTTGTTCTTCACTCCAAGACCAAACATATTGAGATCAGATATATCATTTTATCATATATCATGTTATGAACTTCTTATATTGAACTTCACTTCGTACCTGCTGAGTACTAACTCGCTGACCTTTTTAAAAAGCCTCTTGATGAGACAAGATTTAACATTTTAATCAGCGAACTTGAAATGCTGAACATTGAGGATTAATTCCTTCAGCTCTAAGCAATACTCAGTGATACATAAGTGAAATGATTCACTGTTCTTATTTTATCACTGAATTCTTGAGTAAATGTATCTTTCTCTCTAAGGTATGTATACTTATCTTATTTTCTAAAAACTTAAAACCATCACTGAATCTTTCCTTATTTAGTGATCAAAATGTTTTAAAAGAAATCACTGAACCTTTTGAGTAAGTATATCTCTAAGGTATATCTGCTTCTCTTCTTTTTAAAACAAAACCATCACTAACACTTTTCTTATTCAGTGATTAAAATGTTTTAAAAATGAAAAATCTCAGTGATTATCTCTATATCATTGAACCTTTCAAAAATATATATTACTTGTAAGATATATCTTTTCTTAAAACTTTCTCTAAAATTTCTTATTTAGTGACCCTCGTTTTAAAATACTTAAAATTTTCACTGCATTCTTTTCATACCCGGTGATCTTTTAAAAGAAAATGATAATGAACGATCATATTCTTTATGACATCATTAATCCTTTTATTTAAATGGATGTTGATACTCGCGCATCCCTCTGACACTTGCTACCCATTTGTATTCCATCCAATCAATATGATGACGTGCAACATTTTTCATCATTTACACATATTTTCAAGAGTCGTTTTTCCCTCTCTTCTCTTTATCTCTCATCCTATCTATAAATACATGACATGCCCTCTCATATTTCTCTTTACACTTACAAAAACTCTCAAGACTTTTGCTCTAAAAGAATTTATGCAAGCAAGAACTTCAAGAATCTTCAAACCTTCAACCGTTTCTTCCTTCTCTTCAAACGAAACAGGTTGATAAATCCTTAATATTTGATTGTTCTTCTTTTTTGAAACTTTGTTTCACATTTAAAAACTCCTTCTTAAATACGAACAAAAATATTAAAGAATCATTCTAATACTTGATCTTAATCTAAGTTTCAAAACACTAAGTCTACTATAAAAACCCTAATATTATTTTGGATTTTTTCAAAAGTAGTTTTTCTTTCAAAAGTTTAACATAGAGTGCCTTCTAATAAACTCTTGTTATCTTCCTCCTTCGGTTTTACCCTCTTATAACATAAATGGCTCCCAAGAACGTCAACTTCTCTATTGATGAAGTTTTCTTCAAGCCAAACAATCATGTAGGCTTGTTGGAAATACCTGCAAACAAACCCCACTTTATGGATGCGACAAACTTTCTAAAGAACTCCGTCTTAGGACATGCTCTCTCCTTTGAACCTGTCATGGTCAAAGAATTCCTTCGACAATTTTGGTTCGCTGCTGAAACGAAGCAAGATAAGGACAAATCTGGTAACTTGGTGGAGAATATATCCTTCACTTTCAACAGGATGATCGTCAGCTTCGGCGTCCCTACTATCATAACCGCTATCCACCTCTCCAAAACTACTCCATTCACCAGTGAGCCCTCCACTAAAGACATCATCAAAACACTTGATGATATTGGCTATAATTGGCCAATGATGAAAGACTCCAGCGAGCCCCTGAAGTCGTTGTCAAAAGATCGAGAAAAACCATATGTCTACGGTGTGGCAGTATCTATTTTCGCACTTCATGTAGTGCATGGGAAGGAAGACTGGTGGCCAGGACTAGGCTTCTTGCTTCATCCTCAACATCGACGTCTCTGTCATTTGCCAGCTGAAGGTCAACTACGCTGAGTTAATCTTTGAAGACCTTGTGCTGAAGCTGAAAAAACGCCAGTGCAAGAAGGTGGTGCCCTATACCAGGTTTCAATGCATGGTGTTTGCAAAGATCTTCGGCCGCAACTACCCGTCTGAAGGTAACATGCCCTTCTGTACGCTTGGGTCTCATATCCTGGACCACAAGTCTAAACCTACAAATATTGGCCTCTTTGCTTCTATGTTGAGCATTGCCAATGGTACTCCCTCTCCCCGCTTCTACTTCTATTTCTTCGCTTTCACATGTGGTTATGACTGAGGCAAACCCCCTCACTCTATCCCGACCACCACCTTCTTATCCTCGAAGAAGACTCAATCTCAAGCCCATCTTGGTCCTTCACTGAGGGCCAAGAAAGCCAAAACAGGGAAAGCCATGTTGCTGACTGTTACCTCTCAACAGGTTTCAGTCATTAAAACAAGCCTTATCCCCGAGGCGCTTTCTCTGCTACCGCCTCCTAGCTCTTCAATGATCTCATCAAACACTATTGTACAACTGGCCAGTCACCCAACCACTTCAGTGATCCAAATCACTGAATGTGAGAATATCAGCACTGCCACTGCTGAATACCCACTTCAATTCTCTGACATTCTCTCTTCTCCCTCTCCCTTGGTCTCGATTACACGTGTTGATGATTCATCAATGGTTCTCCCCATTGGTGATGAAGCATTCACCACAGGACCTAAGGTCACTCCTCTAGAGGCGACTTAGACATTTGACGCCTCTACTCAACTAGGCACATGTGAGATAAACAATGTCAATCCTTTGGATGGTGTTGAGGACCCTTCAGTTTCTTCTGCATCGGAGCCCATAGCCATGGAGATGGATGTCTATGACATCGCTGAGGACGTCAAGCTCTTCCTCCCCGAGGCGACCACTGTCTTGGACAAGATGGACGAGGTTCACCAAGTGATGCCTATCAAGGAAGACCTTACCCACGACTACTCTGCTGTCAAAGCTGAGGTCTGTGAGGTTAAGGATTTGCTAAAGATGGTGCAATCCGAAGTGTGCACCTACACTGAGACCATTAGTGCTCTAAACAGCAAGGCCGATGAAGTGCAAGTCCATCTCTCGAGGCACAGTGAACTACTCCAACAGATTCTGGCGCTTCTCCAGCATCCCACACCGGTCCCTGAACCACCATTTTATGAAGTTGACCGCCAATGGCTAGACGGGTGGCCGAGTTCAACTTATTGCAAGCTGAGGCCCTCTCAAACCTTGGGCTTCGCACTGACAAAATCTTGTAGCATCTTAATGATCTCACCTCTAGTATTGCTGAAGACAAAGAGGAGGAAAAAGACCTTTCTGAGAAAATTGTTGAGACTGTTGATGAAGCTGTTGTTGCTGCTGAAGTTGACCCTCTAGCTGATATCCCTCAATCTGAGGATGCCATCACTTCCAACGAAGCTGAAGTTGTTGCTTACGCTGAGGATGATGATTATGTGATAGCTCCAACTATTCGCGAATACCTTCCCATCACCTCTGCATTAAATACTGGTGATGAGGAAAGTGATGAGGAAGAAGATGTTGATGAAGATCTTCATATCCTTGAAGCTGGATAGGATCTAGGAGCTGATGATGATGATGATGATGATGAAAACGATGAAGACGACTTCACCTTTAAATATCACCCAACACCAGCACCAGATGGAAGAGCTACGCATACAATGACAACAGATGGAAGACAACTTAATGTTGGCCAAATCCCTATCCATCAAATCTCTTGCTAAAGGGAAGCTAAAGAAGAAAGATCCAGCCAAGGCTCGGGCTCAGCTGCTCTCTAAAGCTGAACTCAAACATCAAAGAGCGCTGACGCTGAAAGACCATGACCACAAATGATGCAATTAAAGAATGAAAAAAAGAATAAGTCCCACATGCTTTCAAATGTCACCATTAGTGGACGGATGAAGAATGGTGGACTTTTCATCTCCATGGTCATCTTCAGAAACAACCAAGAGGCTGTCATCAAGTATCCTTCATATCTTGAGTAGTATGGCTACGATGAATGGCTGGAGATTCGACAAGCCATTCAGCACTCAAAAGTCCAAGCACAAGCAAATAATCGAAGACATCCTGAACGAACTCTTCAAGAAGGTGTCCAAGTTTTTTTGTTGTCCCTCCTGTGCCTGAGAAGTTACCCTCAAGAAAAAGAAACCCTTCATATCATGAAGATGGACCTTACCATAGGAATGAACATGAAACAAACTTCTCCTTAGAGGAAATCCTGAAGGATCGAAAGAAGCCAGATACCTCAAAGCTGCACCTGACACTGTCAGCGAAGGGTCCTTACATACCCAACACTATGCATGTGAAGCCTGAGTATGGATTAATTTTCATTGACTATGATGACGAATACAGCTTCCAGCGAGTACCTAAGTTCCACCTCTATCCAATAGACCATCTAGAGTATCTCATGTCTTGGTTGGACAATGACCTAGCTGGTGAGGTGATGAACTGCAATATCATAAATGAGATACTAAGGCGAAAGAAGCTCGGAGAAGATGTGCCATGGTATATCGACTTCAGCGAGTTAGAATAGTTATCTTTCTATCTTGTAATATCTTGTTTTTTTTTCGTTCTTTTCTTTCAGTGTATAATCTATATGTAATAGGTCTATCAATCACTGATGAAACACTTTTAATTTTTTCAATGATTAATACAACAAAATCTTCAGTGTCACTGAAAAAGATCCCTGAAAAGAGTAACAGGGACAAGTATTTATGAGTTCCAGTTCTCTTTCATTCACTGACATCTTTCAGTCAGTGAATATGTTTTCAGTTTACATTATCATATTTATGTTTATTTTTCTTGAACTTGTAATCCTGTAAAAACTTAAGTAAATTTACGTAAGTAATCTGTATCACTGAAAAAAGATCTTAAAATAGTTAAAAGGGACATGTATTTTATTTGTACCTTTTCCTTACTATTGTAACTTAGACAAATTTTTTTACATTGATTTGTCATCATTGAATAGGGGGAGATTGTTGATGCTCTCTCTCATTAATTTGATGATGATCCCTTTTATCTATCAAAGTATAGTATTTCTATTATTCAGTTTTAGCGATCTTCAATGAGTCTGTTTAGTGATCGTTGAACGTGTATTGTACGTTTAGAGACTGTTATACTTCAAGAAGACAAAACTCACACCACATATCCTTCAGCAATGTCAAAGACAAAAGCTAAAGATTAGAGACCAGCAAGTTCGTGATCTGAAGCGGTATTTAGTGATTAGAAGCTTGTATACATATGTGCGAAGTCTGTGCAAGTTTCAGCAAACAATGAAGAGACCTTTCGACGTCATCCAGTATTCATCAATCAAATGGAATTTATCAAGCACAATTGATTTTGTCTTGTCCTCCCTCATACAAAGAACAAACCCATACCTTTCTAGAATATAGTGTAGTACGAAGCCACTCCGTTGACTCTATAGTGCTTACCTACTTTATGAAAGAGGTATGCTCATATACAGCCAAAAGGACTGTTTACTGTAGCAAAGAACAAGATTTCCTCCAAAAGCTTGACACGTGCTTTGTACCTTTTGATTTGCATTTAACGCAATGGATATAAATAACTAAGTGTTCTCCTCTCAGTTATCAATCTTCCTTACTAAGAACTTATTCAAGAAGTTACTTCTCTCACTACTCTCTGTCTAAGAGAAAGAACCACTTTAACCAGTGAAGAGCACTTTTATTCTTCTGTAATTCTTGTAGCAAATCTTTTCTTTTTGCTATTTGTAATTGTGTGTATATTAGATTATTTAGATAGGTTCTTTACCTTATCTCTTCTGCAAACAATCTGTAAAATTTGTATTGATCTTATTTAAAAGGTGAAAGTTTCTGTGTTTGTATTCATCCCCCCTTCTACAAACTAAGTACATATAACTCTTGTAGATCTGGCTGGGACCTACAAGCACCTCCACTGCTGATTCTGCTCAATATGCCACAACCCACGTCTCTAATCCTATTGATTCTTCTATTCCTCCTTTGGTCTCAAGACAGGTCAATGAACCAGGTGTGGTTGTCCCCAAATCTAATGAGATCCTTGCCCAAGCCATGAAGCAAGTTCAACTTTTTGAGAGTCAGAGGAGTGGACTACTGTATGCACTACAAGACCTGAGGTTGCTTCTCACTAGATTTCTTAGAAACTGGTCTCTAATCCTCAAGATGGAGACACAGGCAAGTCAGGCCTTTGTTGTAATCAATTGGATGCTGCTAAGGACACCTCACGTCCTAATTGAAAAGAAGGCAGTCACTGCAAAAGTTGAGAAGGTACCTAAAAAGAAGCCTCCTTCCATAAATACCAAGTTGAAGTTCAGCTTTCCAATCCTAGTCGAAGATGTCCAGGATCTGAAGAAGACGGGTGACAACCTTCAACTCTATGGTACCAACATCTATAGATACACATCTTCCTTGATGGAAGATCTACTAAAACTGAAATTTGAGGTCTCTCAGAACTCCCCCAACATCAAGGCCCTTTAGAGTGCCTTTTCCAAACACTTTGAGGTGGTGAATAATCAGCTCGCTAAGCACGAAGGGTTGATGAAGCAGATCCTTCAAGATTTTCAAAAGCCAGTTCCGATTTCCACTCCATCCTTCTCCCACACAAACTACTCAGCTCTTTAAATCTGGTGGAGACACATGCTTTGGAAGAGAAATCATTGACCAAACTCGAGTCTAGGATCGATGAGGTTATCACTCGCCTCCCTTATCCAAAAGATGATGACAAAGAGGGAGAGAAGACTACTGCTAAAGCTGAGGCCGAGAAATTGGTCTTAAAAGTTGGTGAACTCCTTGACAGGAGAAATGCTGAAATAGATGTAACTGAAGCTGCTAAAGATATGCCATCTTCATCCCCTATTGACGCTAAAGTTCCTAATCCTGGGGGAGATAGAAGAGAATGATGATGAAAATGATCTAGACCTAGATCTTCTAGACCCTTGAACTGACCTGGGAGATGATGATAATGATGATGACGAAGATGATCTATTCATCAAACCAAATCCCAGGGCAGTGTCCAAGGAACCCAAATCAGGGAATCAGGATCTCAAGGGGAGATGGCCCCTTTGTCATAGAACCAACAGTCCTACTAAGGCAAAGCCAAAGGAATTGTTGAAGACAACCTGGAGTTAGTCCATAACTTTGAGGGGGAGCTTAATATTTTCGAGGTAAGTCTTCCTATGATTCTCTACATTCCTCAAATTCCTGAACCAGAACCCTCAACACCATACCGTTTTCATCCTACATCCCGTACTTTGTCAGATCACCTATTTCTCCTAGAAATGTTTCCAGCTCATCCTTCCCCTGCTTGATTCTCCCATTCAAACGCATAAACCTTCAGGAAGTGAAGACACTCCCCTGTACATACCTGAGTCTGATGCTTAAGAAAAAGATGCCTACCTCAACACTAGAAGATCCTTAAGGCTTCCTGTGTGTTCAGAGGTAGAAGAAACAAGAAGAATGGCACAGCTGATTAATCAATTCGACCAATCTAGAGTAAAAATTTCTCTTCGTACCTCTGTATGTGGTGAGTTTAATTTTTCTCAATGATGCTAAGAAGGAAGAAGCCTTAAGAGTTGAGCAAGAGCTTGCAAAGCACAAACAACAAATGAAGAACTGTTTAGAGCTGGCGAATGCTCTAGCAAAAGAAAGTCACTCTCAAGGAAGGTACAAGGAAAACAACCCTATTGGTGCACAAGCTCTACTAATCAGAGAAGCTGAATAAAAACATGAAACGGAGCTAGCATTAAGGGATGAAGAAATCAGATGGTGCAAAATAAGATCAACGGAAGACTGAACGAGAACAAGATAACCAAGGTTACTATCTTTGGATGCACCAAATATTGTTAGTTGCTTGTCTTAATGGTGATCTTCAGATATAACTAGCACACCGACACTGACTATTCTGTCTTTCTTTCTCAATATGGATTTTATGAATGGCTAGAGATCGACATATGCCATTCAAAGATCAAAGTCAAGCTGTAATGAGGTGATCAAATATGCACTGAACCAGATCTTTGACAGAATATCAAAGGTAATTAACATCCCTTATTTAACTCAAAAAAATCCAAGAAAAAGAATAACCATCATCTCAGATGTCGAAGAAGGCCCTTCTCACAAAAATGAACATAAGACTAAGTTCTGAATAGATGTCCATTTTTTAGCACATGAAGAGACCTGACCTATCAATGCTCAACCTAACACTGCCCTAAATTTATTGTGTTTTTTAATTCTATACAAAATAAAAATACAAACCATAACACAAATGAGACTTCAATTACTCTGGTTAATCTAGAATAGAACTTGGAATCTATAGAATTGTAGAAGCCTGAGAAGGGTCCTTATGCTCCCAACTCAGTGCATATCAAACCCGAATATGGTCTTATCTTCCTAGACTATGATGGTGAGCATAGGTTTCAGAGAGTCTCTCAACTCCATCTTGCCCAAGTCGAACATCTTGAATATCTTCGTTCCTGGATCAACGATGACATTTTTTGAGAGATGATGGATAGAGAGATCAGAAAGGAAATACTGAAAAGAAAGAATCAAGAAGAACAAGTCCCCTTCTATATTACTTTTAATAATTTAGCTGATAGTTAGAATTTTTTTCTTTTTAATCAATATATAGACTTTCAGCATCTAGTACTTAGAAGACTTGTAATTTCATTATACTTTGTAATCATCACTGAAATTTCAAAGTACTTTACCTCATCTATGTTGAAAAAGATCATTGAAAACAGTAAATGTGACATGAATGTACGAGTTCCATTTTTTGTTTTAATCTATTAATTAGTAATAAATTTTCTTTCCTTTACATTTATCATCTAATATGCTTTTAGTGATGTATCTCTCATTTATGAAATTTCATTTTATCAATTGTAATCTCTTACAAATAAAAGAAATTCAACTAAATACTCCCTCACACTAAAAAAGATCCCACAAAACAGTAAACAGGACATTTATCTTACAAGTTCCATCTCTTCACTATAATAGATAGCAATTTTCTTTATGTTGCTTTGTCATCATCAAATAGGGGAGATTGTTATTTTTAAACTCTCTCAGTGATCTAGTGATGACCCTCCATGCTTAGTGTAATGTTTGTTCTATTTATGTTCAGGTTCAGCGATCATCTTTGAGTCTATTTAGTGATAGCAGAACATGTACCATAAATTCCTTAAAGAACGAGTATTTCTCATAGACAAAACTCACACCAAAGGAACCTTAAGTGATGTCAAAAAAGTAGTTGAAGGTAGATATATTACAGTTCATGATCTAAAGTGGACTCAATGATAACAAGAATGTCTAAATCAAAGTGTGAAATCTGACCAACACTCAGCAAAGATTGAAGAAAACTTAGAGATGCATCAGTGTCAGCATTCAAATGAATCTTGCTCTACAAGATTAGTTTTTGTCTTATCCTAGATGCACAAAAGGACAACCCCTTACCCCACACAGAAAAATACACATACGGAGTTACTTTATTGTCTCCAAACGTGCTTACCAACTTTGTAAAAGTCAACTGTTTATTTGTGGCCAAAAGCCTGCATGTTTGAAGACAAAGGACAAGCTCGCCACATGTCTTGTACCCTCCGAATTGCATTAAATGCAATGGGTATAACTAGCTGAGAAGATATATCTCTTCACAACAATGCCTTATTCTTCTTCTAACTCTCTTCTCTGTTGTTCTTATCTTTCTTTGTGCATTTCTTTGTGTTTCTTAGATTGTTTAGATTAGATCTTAACCTTATCTTTTTCCGTTAACAATCTAAAATATCTGTATTCATCTTCTTTTACCAATAAAGAAATTTAAAAAGTGAAAATTTGTGTGTTTGTATTCAATCCCCCCTTTTACAAAATTGTTACCTTTAAAACTCTTATAGATCCGTTTGGGACCAAAAAGATCTATTTCTTAAGTTTAAAACAATATAATGTGAAGGAGAATGATAGCGAATGATTCTACCATTGGATCGGTCAGATTGCTCAAGGAAAAGCATACATAGCCTTAGGGGCAATGATGTGTTGATAAACACTTACCACCATCTGTGTTAATGTGTATCGTAGAAGTGAGAATATGTAAGTTATTATATGCCCACGACACATGTCACACATGGCTACTTCCAACGAATATGTAAACCTATAGGGTCGCAAACAAATAATATGTTTGCCTATATTTCCAGAAACTCGAATTAAATCATGAAGATTGGTAAAATAATTATCCTCCGAGGATAATTATGAAAACATGTGTTAAAATGTATTACGATAATTACGTGGTGTTATCTGTAAATGTATATGATTATTTTAAAGTTTAAGATAATTACATAACCTTATTTGAGTTATAATGCATCTATAACTCAGTACATATAAATAAGATGATAAGTTAAAGACTGTTTTGATTGAATCTTTTAGAAGTCAGAAACGTGTTCGTGTATGGACTACCAATAGATGAAATCAAACTTGGTTTCTAAGTGCTCCATCAGAACCAATCACAGATCTGAAACGGTAATATCTCTAAACATCCTATGGATTGTTTAGATTTGTTTTAAATGTCAATGGATCCAGCTTAACGTTTTAATCATAAAAGTTTTCTAATTATTTGTAACCTAAAATTAATTTTCCGCTACGTTTAAAAGGTTACAAAATCGTTTTAAAACCCTACACTTATATTATAGCTACCATCGTGGTTTGAAGCAACAATATACATAACTGAGTTTTTTTTGGATTGGATTTGATTTTGATTTAGATTCCCATTTTAGGGTTAGATTTTTTATGGTGGACAATGATGGGTGATGGCGATGGCAATTGGTTTCGAGCGAAGGTGATCACATGGTCAGAAGTGCAAACAGGGAGGGAGAGGTGGGAGGCTATCATGTTAAATGGATTGACCAAATAAATAGAAAAAGACAAAAAAAAAAAAAATAATTGCTCATTTAACTACTAAAATTTAACATCCATTAAATGAAGTGGTCAAATCCAAACATTTTTCAAAAACCAGATGACTGTCCTATATTTTCAAATCTGTAGGAAACGAAAAGTGTTATAACTCACAAAACACATAAAAAATGTATAGTTACTCTACTTTTAATTATATTCTCATAGATAAAAAAAATTGAAATCAAATATTTTAATAATAATATTCTATTAAATATATAAAAATATTTTAATAATATAATCAATAATGTAATATTTAATTTACTTAGAAAAATTAAGAAGTTATTATAATTAGAGGTAATTTATTTTAATTATTTTTATTTTAGAGAAATCTTAAAGGATTGATTGTACATAACATTACTATTTAAGTGTTTAGACCATCTTTAGTTACGGTCTCTAACAAGCTGATCGTGAATAAGACAAAAAAAGTTTAAAAAAAAAAGGGGAAGACAGTTAACAATCTCATCCGATCTGTATCGCCACACGAACCAAGATTGTAATTTTGGAATTATATCCTTATCGCAACGTGTCACATGTTAATTGGTCAACCTATATTTTTATATAAACTTATCTGATAAAAAATGACTTTAACAAGAAAATTAAAAAATAACAAATATACCAAAATTTGTGGTTTTCAATTCCTTACAAATAGAGCTCAATATTGACATATTTTCATCACACCAATCTTTCTCTTCATTTCAATCCTCTCGTTATCTTGTAAATTCCAAAAAACTTTCATTTTCTTCCAATTTTCTGCTATAGATCCGAACTTCCTAATTTTTTTTCAAATTCTCAACATTCTAATAACTCTCAGTATCACCCAAATACACGATATGAAAACTCTGAGTTTTTTCATCTATGATAATCAAGTTCCTACCCCTAAAAATACACAAACACCGCAAAAGAGTTCAAGAGCCGATAAATGGGAACCAAAGAAGATATAGTGTTAATGTCAGCATGGATCTACGTTAGTGAAGAACCTACTCGACGCAAAAACCAGAAGAAACAGATATTTTGGTCACAAGTGAAAGAATACTATGACGAAACTCGAGTAGAAAATGCAGAAGGACTGGGAATCAGGAACGAAAATCAAATGAAAGTTCGTTTTGTACGACTTAACGAAAGTGCAAACAAATGGATTGCTACATACAAAGAAGCATATCGATAGAAAAGGAGCGGGATGAGTATGAAAGATGTTGATAAAGAGGCTCATGCAATTTATGAGATATGTTGGAGCAAGTTTAATGACTTGCTTGTCTTTAACGAAGTAATGTGTAAGCATCCCAAGTGGGATTTACAGTTACAACGTGACACAACATGTTCTCGTCCAGAATATGAAGTGGATAATGAAAAAAGTGGTGGAAGCACAAAAAGATCAAGAACTTCAGAAAAAGAAGATTATTCTGTCAAAACCAACCAAGAATCGCCAATTGTTGGTGGTTCAACAGTTCAACGTCCTATGGTAGAGATGCGGCAAAGAGAAAAGAAAAAGGTAAGACATCACAATCTTCTTTAGATCCTGAATATTCTGAAGAATTTCGTGCATTAAACATCACAAGAAATGGTGAGGTTGAAATCATGACCAAAAGACTTGAATTTGAAAAAGAGAAAGAGTACAACAAGAATTAGCGAGAACACCACAAGAATCTGCATATACTGTTGGCGAAAGAACACTTGTCACCAAGAGAGGAGGCGTTGAAAGAATGTTTTTTGAAAATCTGTTTATAACTTGTTTATCAAGTGTGCTATCTGAAGTTTGGTTTTTATATTAAAATGAATGGTTTATATGCCATTGTCACCCAATAATGGTAGGTCTATTTAACTCAGTGTTGGTCCCGTTAAGGTCGACAAGATGTGTATAACAGTTTGTAAAAGGGGGGAAAAAATACAAACGTAGTTAACTTTTCAAATTTAAAATATTTATTGATAAAGAATGATCAATACAGATTTTACAAGATTGTTCGTCGAAAGATAAGGTAAATAAAACCTATCTAAACAATCTAAAGTTACACACTAATTCTTAGCAAATAAAGAAAAGATTTATTGTTAAAGACTTAGAGAAAAGTAAGTTCTATCTGGAAAAGAACTGTTTAGAATACAATAAAGAGATTCTAACTTGCTCTTGAAGATGAGCGTATTGTGTTCTTAGATGTGTGTGTTCTTTTACTTAAGCGTAAGTAAGTTCAGGGTAGAAGTATCTCTGGATGAAGATAGAACACATCTATTTACATCCATTGCATTAAATGCACATTTAATGCAATGTGGTAGGGTTAGAACGCGTGTCAAGCCTTTAGAGGAAGGCTTGTCCTTTGCTATAGTGTATAGTACAAAAGCCTATTCATGAGCAGACATCCTTTCACAAAGTTAGTGGGTAATAGAGTCAACTAATCGGCTCCGTACCGTACCACCTTTTAGAAGGGGTATGGGGTTGTCCTTTGTATGTATGAGGACAAGACAAAAACAATCGTGCTCAACAAGCTTCTTTTGATCACTGAATSATGGAATAACCTGAAGGTCTCTTCAGCATTCGTTGAGGCTTGGGTAGTCTTCATAGATATGTAGACTAGGTTGTAATCACTGAATACTGCTTCAAATCATGTACTCGCCAGTCTCTAATCTTCTCTTCGACTTTCACTAAAGGTTCTTTGGTGTGAGTTTTGTCTTCTTGAAGTATCGTTGTCGCTGATTGGATTACAAGTTCTTCAGCGATCACTGAACAGTCTCAGTGATGATCGCTAGAACTAAAAACAGAAACAAAAATATTTCGTATAAAGTAAAATGGATTATCATCAAATCATTGAGAGAGAGGATCAACAATCTGTCCCATTTGATGATAACAAGACATTGTAAAGAGATTTGTCTTATCAAATAATAGTAAGGAAAAGTAACACATAAAGTTCATGTCCTTTTTAACTATTTTGAGATCTTTTTCAGTGAGTTAGTCTTTACTTGGAGAATTTTCTTAGGTTAAGTTTAAGAAAAGTTACAAGAAGGGAAACTGAAACCGAAAGCTTATTCACTGACTTATAGATTGTCAGTGAATGTGAAAAGTAACACTGAAACTCATAGACTTGTGTCCCTATTACCTTTTTCAGGACTTCATCTTAGGAGAACTTTGTTTCATGTTCGTTCCTTAGGGATGGTCCATCACTAGGACTAGAGGGTCTTTTCTTCCTTCCTCCTTTTTTCAGAGATGGCCTATTAGGGACTGCGACATACCTGGACATCCTTTTGATAAGATCGTTGATGATGTCTTCGATAATCGGCTTATGTCTGGACTTGGAGCATTGAATGGCTTGTCTGTTCTCCAGCCATTCGTTGTATTCATATTGGCCAAGGTAGGAAGGGTACTCGGTTATGGCATAGAGATTGTCCATGGTGATGAGCTTTGAGAGAAGAGTTCCACCGTCTTTGGTTCGTCTGCTGATGTTGACACTCTTGATCGGGTGAGGA
Source organism: Cynara cardunculus var. scolymus (assembly GCF_001531365.2). Taxonomy (NCBI): domain Eukaryota; kingdom Viridiplantae; phylum Streptophyta; class Magnoliopsida; order Asterales; family Asteraceae; genus Cynara; species Cynara cardunculus. The sequence continues at coordinate 36,416 of NW_020200856.1, forward strand.
CTAATTCTCTTTTTCAGCTTAGCTTCGCTCCAACGCTTGTACCACTCAGCCAGCTTCAGATTTTTCTCGTGCTCAGCTTCTTCAAGAGAGAGTAGCTTAGCTTGGGCTTGGACAACATTCACCTTCTTTTTGGACTTTCTCTTTGGAAGAACTTTCTCAGCTAGTGAATTAGCCAGCTTTAGGCTGTCCTCAGTCTGCTTCTTCTGAAGCTCTAGCTCTTCTTCAGCTCTTATTGCCTCAAGTCTTTCAACTTCTGTCAGGAAGTCGAACTCACCACCACTAGAGGTACGAAGAGGGATTTTTACTCTAGTCTGGTTGAGTGACTCCTTTAGCTGAGTCATTTGCGGGTCGGTAGGAAAACTGGAGATAGGGTTCTCAAGTACCCATTCCAGCCGACATCAGGTAGTGGAGGGAATGTCAAGTTGATAGAGGGAGGTGATGACTACCTGAGAGGTAGAGTCATCAAATAAGGGTTGAGGGTGTTGAAATAGTACCTTCAGATTCCCTTCTTCAGCGACTCCTTGGCCTTTCGACGAAGGGCCCTAGTTCCTTTGAGACACTGATTCTTCTTCCCTTTGCTCCCCCTGGGATGCGGAATCATTGAGGGTGACTCCTTTGGTGGCGGTTGTTGGACGTTGGAACTGGATGGTGAAGTCATCTTCATCATCGTCGTCGTAATCGCCATCGAGGTCACTGTCGAAATCTGGAAGATCAGGTTCATCACCTTCATCGTCATCTTCTTCATCAACTTCTTCTTCCACATCACCAGCAATAGGTGCATAGGTGATGAGAAGGTCATCATCATGAGGGATGGCATCAACTTCCTCAGTTGTAGTTGCTTCACTGGAGGTTGGGATAATATGAGCAATCCCAACTTCAGTTTAGCTTTAACGTCATGGATTGCTGGAGCAGCAAATGGTCCAGCAGCATTTGACCTTCCCCCCCCTCTCTGGCTAAGGCTTGAGAGCATAGGCCAGAGAGTTGGTCCACGCGTTGATGCTGGAGAACCATCATCTCCTCTATCTACGACAAAGTGCTAGCTAGGTTGGTCGTCGCTTCGCGCATCTCATTGAGCTGAGTGCGGCCATCAGTATTGAAAGAGGGATGGACCACTGGTGCTGGTTGGCGAACAACATCCAAGACCTGCTGGAGGAGCTCCGTCTGCTGGAGAGACTGAGCCTGAGTTTCATCAACTCTGCTGGAGAGAGCAGCGATGGCTTCAGCATTGGCTTGAACAGCCTCTTGAATAGTCGAGAGCTAACTCTTGACTTCTTGAACTTCAGCTTTGACAGTTGAGAGGTCTGCATCGACATTATCCTTGCGAGGCATGTCTTGATGAACTTCGGTCATCTTGCAAAAGACAGTACCGATGGCTGGGAGGAGGAGCTTAACATCAGATGCCATGTCATAATCTTCGTCATCTTCGTCTTCGTCAATCGCGTCAGGCACAGAAGGACCTGAGGGGCCATCATTGACATCCAAAGGATTATCACTGTCTTGCTCCACGATTCCCTCGAGAGGATAAACATCTACATATAGAGGAGCTTCGAAAGGAGCAACCTCAGGTCCAGTGGTGTGTGTCTTATCATCAGGGAGGACATTCGTTGATGAATCATAAACACGTGTAGCGACAAAAAAGGGAGGGAAGAGAAGATGGCTGAGAGAATTTGTGGGTGGTCAATGGTGGCGGCATTGATATTCACACCTTCAGTGATTTGGGTCACTGAGGTGGTTGGGGTAGGTACCACTGATACGACAGTGATTTCAGGTATCACTGAAGAGCTAGGGAGGTTAGCTGAAAGTGCCTCGGGGTTAAGGCTAATTTCAATAGCTGAAACCTGTCGAGAGGTCGCAGACAGAGATGTGGCTATCCCCTTTTTGGCTTTCTTGGCTCTCTGAGGAGAACCAAGAGTTGGTTGAGAAGGTCGTTTAGAAGAAGGGGTTTTGGTGGCTAGGCTAGACACAGGGGGGTTTACCTTTATCTTCACCACCTGAGGAGGAGGAGAAATGCACTATGGAGGAAAGTGCGACATCTTCTTCCATAAGCTTATGATCCAGAATCCTGGACCCAAGCCTGCACACCGAGAGGTTACCTTCCTTGGAATATTTTTCGCCAAAACTCTTTGCGAAAACCATAGAAAGAAACCTGGTGTATGGAACCACCTTTTCTCGTTGGCGCTTGTTCAGCTTTAGCACCAGGTCATCGAAAATGACCTCAACATAATTTATATTGCAACGCTGAATCACAGAAATACCAATTGTCAGGGCAACACGGGAGGCCTGGTCCTGTCCTCCAGTTTTCCCACCCATTGATTGGATAAAGTGGGAGAACAGGTACTGCCAGACATATGACATCATGTTCTTCTCGATTTTGGACAAGGATTTGATGGGATCGTTCGTGTCATTCTTCAGTGGTCATTGATCGCCAATGACGTCAAGTCATTTGATGATCTCAGATGTAGAGGGCTCGCTGTCGAATGGGCTCTTAGGGAGACGAAGAGCAAGTCTCATGGTAGTCACGCCAAAGTTCACAGTCATGCGGTTGAAGGTGAAGGTGATTTTCTCCACCTGTCGACCGTGCTTGTCTTCTTCCTGCACCATTTCAGCTGTAAGCTAGAACTGCTGAAGGGCCTCTCTAACCATGACAGATTCATGGTTAAGAGCAAAAGCAAGTGGCGACATTTTGAGGAAGGCAGCCGCGTCCTCGTAGAATGCCTTGTTTGAGGGGATGTCCAACAAGGCAACATGATTGTTAGCCTTGAAGGAAACATCTTCAATGGTGAAGTTGACATTCTTGGCAGCCATTTCTGTTTTTGGCAAGAAATAAGAGATAAAACAGTTGCTAGTAAACCAGGAGTTGTGTATAGTTTTTAAGTTTTGAACAAAAAAACTTCTTTTTGAAAAATCCACAATGAAGTTTTAGAGTTTTTCAAGTAGAATACAGTTTTTGAAACATGATTATAACCAAGAAATAAAATGTGTTAATAATCTTTTATGTTTGTTTTTTAGAGAATAAAGTTCCTAAAATGGCAAACATATGTTTCATAAAAAGAAGAAAACAGTTGTAAGAATCAAAAAATGTATCGACCTTAGAGTAGAAGAAGGAGGTCGACAGTATGAGTTCTTAGTTGTTGTTGAGTTCTTGCTTGCAAAGAGACAGAAGTTCGTCAAAGATATTTGAAAGCGTAAAGAAAAATATGAGAAAGATATCTCATATTTATAGGTAGGAGGAGAGAGAAGCAAGATAGGAAAGAGAAAAATACGACGGTTGAGGAAAAGGCCATGATGAAAAATATGGCACGTTCTCATCCATGAATGGATGGCATTAAATGAGGTCGCGTGTGACATACCTTTTTGCGCATCCCAAAGCGTTATGCATTGTAAACAGATAATGACGTCATAAAGACGGTTCATTAACTATTTCTTTTTAAAACGAAAAGGTTTTTAAGAAAAATGAAGAGTCTCATTTAGTGATAGAAGAATCACTGAACAGACCGTTTAAAACTTTTTGATCACTGAAGAAAGAAAAACTTCAGTGATAGTTTTAAGATAAAGAACTGAAAATAACTTAGAATATTTTCAAAAAGGCTTCAGTGTCAGTGATAAGAGAATCACTGAAATTGATATTTAAAAACATTTGAATCACTGAAGAGGAAGAGGTTCAGTGATCATTTTGATTTTTTAAGAAAAGATAAGTATAAGAGAGAGAGATACTTACATAAAAATGTCAAGCGAATACAAGAATCACTGAAACAAACTTTTAAAACGATTTGATCACCGAGGAAGGAAAACTTCAGTGATAGTTTTAAGTTTTTAATAAAAGGAATAAGTAAACATACCTTAGGGCCTGTTTACTTGTGGCTTAATGAGCTTACCGGATAAATGGGTTTATTCGCACAGCCATTTTAGGGTGTTTACTTCGGGCTTATTCGCTCGGACATGGGCTTATTCGCACAGCAGGGTACCATCACTTGTCCACATTAAGCCAAAAAAAAAGACCTGCCTACCCTTCAACAAAACTCACGCCTCTCTTTTCTCCTCCAATAGTCGCTCCTTCTCCTCCAATCTTCTCCTCCAAGTACCCTAATCGGCCGAAATAGTTTCTCCTCAAATCAAGGCTCTCTTCTCCAAAGGTAACTCTTCTCCTTATCTATAGATTATGCTCGATTTTGCTGCTCGAGTTTGCTTGATTTGCTGCTTGATTATACTCGATTTTATCTGTTGATTTTGCTCGATATTGCTTCTGATTTGCTGCTCGATTGCTTTTGATTTGTTGCTTGTTTTTTCTTCTGATTTGCTGCTCGATTTGCTAGTTTGCTGCTCGATTTTGCTAGTTTGCTGCTCGATTTAGCTGCTTGATTTTTGGGTTTCTTTGATGCATCGATTTTGCTAGTTTGCTGCTCGATTTTTGGGTTT
>NW_020200856.1:41016-57897 GCF_001531365.2 Cynara cardunculus var. scolymus
TATAACAGCAGCTTGTTTGTATAACATTTATATGCTCGAATTTTCTGGGTTTGTATAACATTCTTGGTATAACAGCAGCTTGTTTGTATAACATTCTTGGTAGTATATGCTCGATATTTCTGGGTTTGTATAACAGCAGCTTGTTTGAACTTGGATTTTTGTGTTTGAACTTGTATTTGAATTTGGCTACTTTGTGTTTGAACTTGGTGTTTGAACTTGGATTTATGAATTTATGTTTTGTTATTTAAATATTTTATTTTTCAGAAATATCATTTGCCTTAAAAAATGAGCAACAGTATACTAAACAGCCCATATTTAATCCTCAGGGGTAAATTGGTCATTTTTGTTATTCAGACTGTTGATTCAGATAGAAAAGTAAACAACAACCCAAATTTATCCAGACAGCCGAATTTATCTAGACAGACAAATTTATCCATACAGGACTTAATAAAAAATTTGGTAAACAGCCCCTTAGAGAGAGTAGATACATTTGCTCATGAGTTTAGTGACAGAGATAGAACACTGAATCATTTCACTTACTGATTGATGTTATAGCTGAAGAAAATTATTCTTCAGCGTTTAGCATCCCCAGTTCGCTGATCAAGATGTTAAATCTTATCTCATCACGAGGCTTGGTGAAAAGGTCAGCGAGCTGATAATCAGTTAAAACAAAGTGAAGTTCAATGTCACCATTCATAACATGATCTCTGATAAAATGATATCGGATCTCTATATGTTTGGTCTTGGAGTGAAGTACATGGTTGTTTGAGATTGCAATAGCATTGGTGCTATCACAATAGATAGGAATCTTTGAGAACTGAAGATCGTAGTCCTTCAACTGGTTTTTCATCCAAAGAATTTGGGCACAGCAACTATCAGCGGCTATATATTCAATTTCAGAGGTTGATGTGGACATTGAGTTTTGTTTCTTACTTGTCTAGCTCACCAACTTTCCACCTAGAAGCTGACAGCCTCTAGTGGTGCTTTTCCTATCGATCTTGCAACCTACAAAATCACTATCCGAATAACCTATTAGGTCAAAACCTGAACCCGTAGGTACTAGAGACCCAAGTTAGGAGTTTCCTTCAGGTATCTGAAGATGCGTTTTACAGCGATCGGATGGGATTCCATGAGTTCAGATTGATATCGTGCACATAAGCAAGAAAAATACATAATATCTGGTCGACTAGCTATGAGATACAGTAGGGAGCCGATCATTCCTCTATAAACGGTTACGTTTACAGGCTTTCCATTTGGATCCTTGTTGAGAGAGAGTGGAGGAGCCATTGGAGTCTTCATAGATGAGTTGTTGGATAGATCAAACTTTTTTAACATGTCATGAACATACTTACTTTGACTGATAGAGATACCTTTATCAGTTTATCTGACTGCTTGATCTGGAGACCTAAAAAGAAGGTTAGTTCTCCCATCATGCTCATCTAGTATTCTTTCTTCATGCGATCAGCGAATCGAAAACACAAAGAGGGATTAGTGGAACCAAATATAATATCATCGACATAAAATTAGACTAGAATGATATGACCTTTAACTTTCTTAATAAATAAGGTCTGGTCAATCTTTCTACGAACAAATTTCTCAGAGATGAGAAACGAGGAAAGGGTATCATACCAGGCACGGGGAGCCTATTTTAACCTATAAATAGCTTTATCCAAACGATAGACATGATTTGGATACTTAGGGTCAAGAAACCTCGAGGTTGTTCGACATAAACTTCCTCTTGAAGTTTTCCATTTAGGAAAGCGCTCTTTACGTCCATTTGGTAGACTTTAAAGTCTCTATGGGTAGCAAAGGCTAGAAAGAGTCGAATTGCTTCGAGTCTAGCCACTGGTGCGAAAGTATCATCATAGTCGACTCCTTCTTCTTTTCTATAACCCTGAGCAACAAGTCGAGCCTTGTTACGGGTTACCACATCTTCTTCATCTAACTTGTTGCGATAGACCCACTTGTTGCCTATCACTGTCTTGTCAGATGGACGTGGGATAAGGTACAACACTTTGTTCCTATCAAACTTAATGAGCTCCTCTTACATGGCAATGACCCAAATAGGGTCTGAGATAGCGTCATTGATTTTCTTGGGTTCAACTAAAGAAAGAAAGTTGACAAAGAGACAGATATTACCTAGACCCAGACGAGTCTGAATACCTGCATCTGGATCACCAAGAATTTGAAGAATTGGATGGTCTTTAGTCCATCGCTAAGCTGGTAGAGGAATATCATCTAAGTAGATAAGTTCATGAACAGAGGATGAGGCTTCAGCTGTCGTGTCTTCACCGATTGAAACAATTACTAAAGGAGCCTTAGATTCAGGGACTGAAATAGGTTCAGATGTTGAAGGCATTTCATTCACTGATTGATCAGTGTTTGAAGTAGATGGAAGAACACAGCTAATGGGCACAACAGCGATCTCTGAAGAAGACACGTTGGTGTGACTAGTTGTACCTAGAATGATTAATGGATCATCTTCAGCTTCAGGGGCTTCAGTATTGAGAGGAACGCTGAAGGAAGCTTTAGGTTGTCCATAATGAGAGAACATCCAGTTTTCTAATTCATCATCATCATTCCAGTTGGTATTGAATTAGCTGACTGAGATTCATCAAAACTGACATGGATAGATACAGAAGAATATCCAAGAATGATTCCATCATCAGCTTTGGGATCGAACTTTCCTAGTTGATCACGGTTGTTGAGAATATAACACATGCAACCAAAGATGTGTAGAAAGCTAATAGAAGGCTTTCTTCCATTGAAAAGTTCATAAGCTGTCTTCTTGAACCTCTGGACGATCAACGACCGATTTTGAGTGAAACAAGCAGTGTTGACTGCTTCATCCCAGAAATGAGTAGGGAGAAGGGACTCGCTGAGCATTGATCGACCAGTCTCTATGATTGTTCAATTTCTCCTTTCAGCGACCCCATTTTGCTGAGGAATTCTCACTAAAGAAAAGTTGTGAGAAATTCTCGTGTCCTCAAAGAAGTTATCCATAGTACTGTTTTTGAATTCAGTACCATGGTCACTTCTAATAGATCGTACTTTAATGTTGTTAAGTACTTCTATTTTCTTGATGAACGATATGATGTCTTCAGGTGCTTCACTTTTGGATCTGAGAAAGAAGACCCATGTGTACCTGGAATACTCATCATCAATGACGAGTGTATACTTCTTTCCAGTGATAGATTGCACCTTGACAGGACCAAAGAGATCCATATGCAATAGCTGAAGAGGCGCTGTCACTAAAGAGATTTGCTTTGATTTAAAGCTAGCTCTTGTTTGTTTTCCTTTCTCACACATTGAGCAAAGAGATTCCTTTGCAAAGGTGTGTTGAGGAAGATCAGTGACAAGATCATTTCTAGACAACTCACTAACTGTCTTGAAGTTAAGATGAGAAAGCCGTTTGTGCCACAGCTAGTTGACGTCTGACAAGGCTTTAGAGAAGAAACAGCTATTCTCAGTGATAGAAGAATCCATATTGATGATATAGACATTCTCTAGGACAACCGGTCAAGGCAACCTTATCGTTTTTGTCATAGACATAGCATGAATTCTTGGAGAATTTCACTGTGTAGTCTTTGTCACACAGTTGACTGATGCTTAGGAGGTTGTGCTTTAGTCCTTCAACGTATGCAACTCGTTTGAATGTTGTTGCACCATTGGTTAATATACCAAAACCTTTGGTGTATCCTTTTCCATTACCTCTGAAGGTCACGAAAGGTCATATTTCTTCCCTGCAGTTGATAAGCAGGGATTTGTCTTCAGTCATGTGCCTTGAGCATCCACTATCTAGATACCATATGTCTTTGACATCCTGCACAAGGAAACAGTTTACAAATGCTTTTGGTACCCATCTATTTTGGTCCAGCAATGTTAGAGGCTTCATCCACTGATGTTGAAGAACCAGCGTCAGCAGATGGCTTCACTAAACCTGGAGAGGTTTTAGTAGAAAGGGGAACAACCTTTGACGCAAGTAAGATAGGTTCAGTGGATGTCTTCACTGAGCCTGATGAAGAGGCTCCAATGGATGGAACTACAACAATTGATTATGAAGGCTTAGCAGCAGTTGTTGTCTTCACTGAGCCTGAAGAGGAGACTCTAGTGGTTTTCTTCACTTTGGTTGCTTTTGTAGCCTTAGTGGTAGATTTCACTTTGGTTGATTTCTCAGCCTTAGCTAGTTTTTTGCCCTTAGCTGGTGGACCAGCCTTGGCAGCAGAAGGACACTTACTGGCAATGTGTATTTTCATCACAGTGTTTACACTTCCTATAGCTGAAGGTAGCTTTAGGGCCAGGAAGTATCATATTAGAAGAAGGACCAGCTCCAAGGATTCTCTTCTCATTAGTTCTAAGAGGAATTTTTGAGGCTTTGGAGTCCTTAGGTGAAGCATTCACCATGAGCTGAGACTTAGACTTCTGAGAGGGTTCAAATTTCTTAGTCCCTGAAGAAGAAGAAGATTTACAAGCTGAATGAATAGATTTAGATCTATTTGACTTGTTAGACTTCTTGGGAAGAGGTGCTATGACAATGGATTTACCCTTGTCTTTGCAACCTGAACTCGAAGGAGTTCCATCAAGATGACTCTCAGTTAAAGAAGACTGAGAGGAAGAAATGTCAGGAATGGAAGAGACAAAGGTGCCAATCTTGAGCATGGACCTGTCAGTGACACTGTCTTCCTGATCATAGGAAAATCCTAGACCTGTCTTTGTCTTGGCATGGATCTAAGAGTTAATGATCTTAGAGGCTTTAACAGAGGCTTTGCACCATCCTTTAATGGTAGCCTTTTCAGCCTTCAGTTCAACGATTGCTCGCTCATGCTCAGCTATAGCCTGTTTGCGTTCAACAATGATAGCTTGGTTTACAATGACCTGATCCTTAAGGTTTTCTTCAACCTTGGTTAGCTCCTTGATCTTAGAATGGCAAATCTTCAACTGTTTTTGAAGATCAAGATTAAGCATTTCTGCTTTAGACTTGCCATTAAGGGCATTGTAAAGGTCCACCGTCAGCGTGTCTAGTGCAGAAAGGCTAGAAGAAGAAGATGGTTCATTCAGGACACATGCCTGAGCAGGAGAAGATGATGAGGGATTATTTGAAGTTGATGTCTCTAAAGCTTCTTCTTTGACATCCTTGGCCATTAAGCAGAGATAGGCCGCATCTTCCTCATTAGATGAATCATCTCAATCGTGCTCTTCAGGGACAAGACCCTTAGCCTTTCATTGGTGGTTCTTCATCTTCTTGTACTTCTCCTTCAGTTTCAGGTATTTATCATCCCTGGACCAGAAGGAGGATGGGGTTTTGGAAGATGGCGTTGCAGTCTTCTTGGATCTACATTCACCAGCAAAATGACTTGTGCGGTGACAGTTGTAGCAGATCGCTGAAGCCTTGTCTATTTTATCAGACTTTGGCTTTTTCTTTAAGGTCAGTGACGGAGATCTGTGGAAGTTACTTTTGTTGGCGAATCTCCTAAAAGATTTAGTCAATAACACCAGTGATTCATCAAAATCTGCAAGATCAGATTCTGATACATCCTTAGAGTTAGTAGAATCTAACTCTGTAATAACTACAGGAGGAAGAGAAGAATAAAAAGAAGAAGAAAAAGAAGAAGAAGGGTTTCAGCTGAAGCTTCTTCAAAGATCAGAGCTAACGGATAGCTCTTCATTTCTCTGGAATCTTTGATCATATTTCTTTTCAGCTGACGAGATTGCTCATGATTAAGCAAGATCCCGTAAAGAGTAGAAAGAGGAAGAGAGAGAGAGAGAGATAGACAGACAGACAGAGAGGACATGTCATTGGACATCTTGAGACACATGGAATAAGTATCCAAAGATTCAGGAAGACATTCTAGAAACTTAGCTAAAGTTTCAGAATTAGAATATTCCATGCCTACAGTCCTTAAATCAATAAGAAGACGATTAAAACGTTGATGTACTTCAGACAATGTCTCAGTCTTTCCACATAGAAAGCTTTCATATTGTCTTGCTAAGTTGATCTTCCTTGATTCTTGAACCTAAGAGGTTCCTTCATATTGAACACATAAAGTGTCCCACATGGATTTGGAGGTTCTGAGTTTCATCACAGAGTGATAAACCTCATCAGGAATAAACATAGCTATTATAGACCTAGCACGAGTGTCTGTAGCTATTTCTTCTTGTCTTCATCGCTCCATTGATGAGGGAGCTTTGGAATCTACCATTTAGAAATCGCAGCAGTCGTAGCTGTTTCAGGAACAAGCGAAGAAATATCAAATGGTACATATGGTCCATTTTCTATGTAGTGAGGAATTTCAGGATTCACACCTTCTAGAAAGAGGGACATCCGATTTTTTCAGAGACTAAAGTTGTCTCGGATAAATTGGGGAGGTTTGGCAAGAGAGCCATTGTTTTGAAAATGTGTGTTTGTGTTTTATAAAGCCATTTAAAAGTAATAAGATTATCTAAAGGAGGAGATAATATAATGCAGAAAACAACTAAACAACTAGAGAAGATAAAACACTACTCTGATGCCACTTGTTGGTCACGTTAGGGTCTATAAGATGTGTACAACAGTTTGTAGAAGAGGGGATGAATACAAACACAGTAAACTTTTCAAATTTAAAATATATATATATTGATAAAGAATGATCAATACAGATTTTACAAGATTGTTTGCTGAAAGATAAAGTAGATAAGACCTATCTAAACAATCTAAAGTTACACACTAATGCTTAGCAAATAAAGAAAAGATTTGTTGTTAAAGACTTAGAGGAAAGTAAGTTCTATCTGGGAGAGAACAGTTTAGAATACAACAAAGAGATTCTAACTTACTCTTAAAGATGAGTGTATTGTATTCTTAGATGTGTGTGTGTTCTTTTACTTAAGCATAACTAAGTTTAGGGTAGAAGTATCTCTGCATGGAGATAGAACACATCTATTTATGCACATTTAATGCAATGTGGTAGGGTTAGAATGCGTGTCAAGCCTTTAGAGGAAGGCTTGTCATTTGCTACAGTGAATAGTACAAAAGCCTATTCATGAGCAGACATCATTTCACATAGTTTGTGGGTAATAGAGTCAACTAATCAGCTCCGTACCGTACCACCTTTTATAAAGGGTATGGTGTTGTCCTTTGTGTGTATGAGGAAAAGACAAAAACAATGGTGCTCAACAAACTTCTTTTGATCATTGAATGCTGGAATAACCTGAAGGTCTCTTCAGCATTCGCTGAGGCTTGGGTAGCCTTCACACATATGTAGACCAGGTTGTAATCACTGAATACCGCTTCAGATCATGTATTCATCAGTCTCTAATCTTCAGTTTCAGTCTTCGACTTTCGCTGAAGGTTCTTTGGTGTGAGTTTTGTTTTCTTGAAGTATCATTGTCGTTGATTGATTTACATTACAAGTTCTTAAGCGATCACTGAACAGACTCAGTGATGATCGCTGAAACTAAAAACAGAAACATAAATACTTCGTATAAGGTAAAAGGGATTATCATCAAATCAATTAGAGAGATGATCAACACTCAAGTTCATGTACCATTGTCTCCCAATAATGTGTTGTCTCTTTCACTTAGGTTCACATGCCATTGTCTCTCAATAGTGACAAGACTCTTTAATTCAGGTTCACGTGCAATTGTCTCCCAATAATATGTTGTCTCTTTCACTCAGTTTCACATGTCATTGTCTCACAATAATGCCTTATATATTTATTGTCTTTCAACAAAGACTTATACATACAATTTTCCTCAAACATCCACTAAAATGTCTCATAATGAAAACTCTTCACCAGAATCAATTGACGAATTTGATGAATGGCAATCACGAGTTGTTCAACAAAACCAACAACTTGATCACATCATCGAGGATATGGTCATAAACTCATCCAATATGTTCAAAGGAGATCAACCTCCAAGAGCAAGTAGGAGGTATCGTGATAGGCAACATGAGATGGGCGAAGTGCATTTGATGGAAGACTATTTTAGCGACAATTGGACGTATGATCAGGTTATCTTCCGAAAAAGATTTCGAACGCGAAGACCTTTATTCCGTCATATAGTGGATGATGTTACTGATATTGACGAATATTTTCCGCAAGAGTTGATGCCACGATCAGACAAAGTCTTTCACTATTGCAAAAATATATTGCGGCCATGAGGGTGTTGGCATATGGGGCATCAGTTGATGTAGTTGACGAATATTTGAGATTAAGTGAATCCACAACAAGGGAAGCTCTCATGCACTTCGTAGATGGTGTAATCTCATGTTTTAGTGACGAATACCTCTGAAAGCCTAACGAAGTTGACATGGCAAGACTACTCTACGTTGGAGATCAACGTGGATTCCCGATTATGATAGGTAGTATTGACTGCATGAATTGGGAATGAAAAAATTGTCCAGTTGCATGGGCTGGACAATATGTCGGACGAAGTGGAAAGCCAACAATCATTTTGGAAGCCATTGCATCATATAATTTATGGACATGGCATGCTTTTTCTAGAACTCCAGGTTCGCTTAATCATATTCATGTACTCCACCGATCTCCTGTTTGTAATGATGTATTGGTAGGTCGATCACCAAAAGTTAGTTATATCGTGAATGGTCACGAAAATGATAGGGCATATTATCTCACTGACATATATCCCTCATGGGTTGTGTTAGGTCTGAATTTCAGTGTTAAATTGTATTCGTCTTGAAAAGTTAATATTTGTCTATAATTGTATAGATATTGTGTTTGACTTTGTGAGTTTGACTTTGACTAGAAGGGTTTTAGTTTGACCCTATATATAGTTTTGTTTTTAGTGTAATTTGAAGAGAGCTTCATTGTAAACATATACGTACATAATAGAGCATTGACTTGTTGACTAATCATCTCAACTATCCTCTCAAGTGTTCTTACAAGTTTATCTTAATCTGCCATGGATTCTTAGAAGATTTATGAAGATTTATCATTTCATGGACTCACATTTGGTATCAAAGCAAGTTATGCAAGAAATCAACAGATTTGAAGAAATTTTCTGGATTTTATCATGTTCATCCCATGTTCTTCATTCTTTTAAGTGTTTGATCCAAAAAAAATTCAAAATTTTGTGTTTTTGTGTTAAAATCAGTATCAAAGTGTGCGTAATCACTTTGTGAATCTTTGTTATTCACAAAGATTTGTATTTTGATCATCGGTTTTCAAGATGTGTTAAAAATTATGGTTTTAAAATTTTTGGGTGTTCTTGAAAAGTTTTCATAAAAATCAGATTTTGATCCATTTTAAGTGAAAAAGTAGTGATTTTTTGTGTTTTTGACTTGATTTGATCGGATTCTTGGTGTAAATCGTTCAAGGGTTAGGAGGATTTGAAGTAAATCACACATTTCTTTGACCGATTTTGAGCTACATCTCACAAGGTTGCTGGAATTCTTGGTCTAAATCGCACATAACTCCGCCAGAATCATTGTACTTAGCCATATTTTCAAGTATAATCTGGACACTATACCAGCCGGATTTGGTTTAACTCGGAAACGGGTTTACTTGTATTAGACTTGGCCCCATCTGATTTAGATCTCCTCGCTCAAGGTTCCCGGATACACTTGGTCGCTTCTCTCGCATCCGGACTAGTTATTTTCGAATACTAGCCTAGCCGGACTTGAACTTCATCACTTCCTACCTTGTCCAACTTAGACTGCTCGGCCAGCGATTAAGTAGAACCTTGCACAAAGGGACACCCAAACTTAGTCCATAACTCGATCACATTGTCAACCAGACTCCGTCTAAATCGCTCACCAGCTCATTCGGAGTTTGCCATAATCGATTGATAGCTTGTCCGAGCTTAGCCAGCCTTGTACACTAGCTTGTCCGGAGTCATCTAAATCGCTCACTACTTTGAGCGAGCTTCATCTAATTCGCACGATACTCTATCCGGATTTGTTACTTAGAGTGATTGTAGTTTGTTTAATTTTACTAGCTTGACCGGATTGCACATAAATCGGTCACCACATCATCCAAGTTTCATCTAAATCGCATACCTGGCTGTTCGATTTCATCTTAATCACAGACCTCGTTCGATTTCACCTTAAATCCCATACTGGCTGTTCGATTTCATTTAAATCGCTGCATATCTTGTCTGGATTTGATCCAAATCGCTCTAGTCTATCTAAATCGCCTACTAGCTTGTTCGTAGTCAAGGTAAATCGTTCACATGATCATCCGGTTTAAGCCTTAATCTCCAAGTCCTTCAATCGATTTTGACCTAGATCGCTCATCTTCACCATTCTTGACCTAAATCAAAGAACCCTCTGTCCGAGTTCCATCTAGATTGAACAGATCGATAAGCAAAACCCCAAATGAATAGCTGAAAGATGAATTTGTGTCTACAAATCTTTGTTTATGTGTACGAAAAACCGATTTGAGAGTTGCGGTGTGGAAGTCGAACACAAAAATAACTTGTTCTCTATTTTTCTTGAATTGCGCTCAACAGGTCATCTGTGTTCTACCTAAATCGCTCAACTCTATTGTCCGTACAAAGGTCCATCCATCTTCCCATCCAATTTGTCTATCTCTTGGGCCATTTTGACAATTTTTTTCTTCAACACTGTTTATCAGATTTCATTTTTTTTGGATCACATTTTATTGAGGATTTAACTTATTTTGATCTATTTTGGATTGTGTTTTACGGTTTTGATCTGAATTGAACTATTTTGAACTATTTTTGAAATTTTTGAACTGATTTGTGTCGTGTAAACTGTTTTTAATCAGTTTTAACCGCTTTTTACTGTTTTTAACAGTTTTTAACTATTTTCAACAGTTTTTTTTACTGTTTTTACTGATTTTTAACTGTTTTTGTTGATTTTCTGTTTTCTGAACAGTTTTGAATCTTTTCTGAGATTTTTTGAGCTTATTGATTTTAATCTGAAAGATTTTCTTGATTGTGATTTCTTTGACTGATTTCTTTATTGCATTAGATTCTTTGATCAATCGCTGATTTTTGAAATGACAACTTTTTACGAGGGGGAATATAAAGAGCTAAAAGAGAAATACGATAAATTAATTTCAGAGCTTAACAAGAACATATCGTGGACAATTCGCTTAACTGACTGTAATGAGAGAGAGAAGGAAGAGAAGAAAGTTCTGCAAGAAAAGCTGAATGATCTTATGAAGACTGTTTTTGATCCACAAGAAATTGTAAGACTGAAGAAAAAGATTGAAGGACTCACTATAAAATTAAATTCCGCAAAAGAAGATTCAGCTGAAGAATTAAAAGTTTGGATTAAACCAAACAAAGATTTGTTCAACAAACTTCAAAATGTTGAAAATGAACTAAGTGCTGAAAAGAACTCTCAAAGTAACATTCATCAAGAAGTTAAGAAACTAAATGAGAAACCTTGTCAATCTGAGAGTGATTTGATTGAAGTGAGAAAGTTACTGGATCTAGAAAAGGAAAAAGTTTTGGCAGTTGAGAAAAGTGTAATGTTGAAAAGATTAATTTTGAGAAAGAGAAGAAGAGAATGATTGAAGTTGAAAGAAAATTTGATACTGAACGCATATCTTATGAGAATAAGATCAACTCTCTAGAGATGAACGCTAAGATGTTATTGAATCAGATCTCGGATTTTGAGCAGCTAATCATCTTGGAACGAGCCAAGATAGATAAAGAAAAGAAAGAGATTAGAGAAGAATGTTTGAGCAAGAATCAGGAACTATCTAACTGCATTGCTCAAAATCAGAAGGCTTTGGATGAAGAGAAAAAGTTGTTTGCTCTTGAAAAGAGAAATACTGCTAAGAAATATGCAACAATGGCTAAAGAGCTTGCAGAAAAGAAAAAATGGCTCGATATTGCTTCTGAGAATGAAAATAGCAGCTCAGATGAAGAGAGAAGATAGTTTGATAAAGAGAAGAAAATGTTTGAGAAACTGAAGAAGGAGTTAGAAGGTAAACTCCTGGATACTTCTAAGAAATTGTCTGATCTGAAGATAGAACTTGAAACTGAACTGAAAATGAGAATTGAACTCAAAGAGAAGTATGATTTAGTTGCTGATGAACGAGACCAGCTTTTAAAGAAAGTTAAAGACTTTTTTTGTGCTCAAAGCTCAACTGGTTCTCCTTCACAGTGTAAAACAAGCTTTTATGACTGTTCTAAATCTAACAGTTATTCAAGCAGCCCTAAATCAACTATTTCTAAGAACTATTCTCGTTCTTCTCATTAGTATTATCAAGGGTATGTCATCAGATCACACAATTATCATTCTTCAAAAGTTAAAAGTGTTTGGGTTAATAAATCTAAATCTGTTTCGTCTTGTAACTCTGTTGTTACTAACAATGTTCTTTCTTATTTTGTGAGATCTACTAATGATTTGATAAAGCTTAGAAAAAGAAGAATCATATGCTCCACATGCAAGACAACTGATTTTGTAAACAGAAAACGGTACAACAAGTGGACTGAAGACAACAGATATCAGAAAAGTTGGAAGAATAATAACAGGTATGATAATAATAATAACTGGTATGAATCTTATTCTGTATATGATCATCCTGTTAAAAGTGTGAAAAAGAAAACATCTAACAAAGATAGATGGTTTGGAAGTTACAACATCCCACAACCTGATACTAACAAAGAAGGACCCAAGTTCGTTTGGGTACCAAAATCTGTTTGATCTGTTTTTGCAGGTGCGTCATTCAGCACTGATCAGAAAATTTTGCTTATGATGCACAAATTCAGGGGGAGTTGTATATTGTCCAAATTGAGGTTTCTAAATATATTTGTTCAGGACCCGCGCTTAAATGAATTGAAGTTTCTAAACACACAGTTTAGGACCGGTGCTATAATGAAAATGGTTTCTAAACACTCAGTTTAGGACCCGTGCCAAAATGGTTTCATTTTTTGTTTATTTTGAGTTGAACTGAAATATTACTCAAATCTATTTTCTAGGGGGAGTCTCTAGAAATTTTAATAAAGGTTTTCGGAAAGTGAATTGTTTTTAGTGAAAACGAGTATATTTTCTGAGCAGGTATTTCCTAATATTTTACTTGTGTAATTTCTCATCGTATATAACTCCAATACCTGTTTCAGCTATTCTTGAAACTGTTATTATCACGTCTCTTAAATAATATCATTTTCGGTGATAATACGCTCGTTTGTAATCAAAGGTTGTTTTCTGATTTTTTATACCTGATTGATATACATTCGTTAATTCGTTGAATATCAGAATTTGTAAACTTGTACTTACATATCTTCATTCATTTCTCTCACATATTCTGAATAATCTGATTTTTGATACAACACTCCTTGATTGATTATACTTAAAAGTTACATATTTTGATCAATTTTTATCTGATCATTGTGCTTTATAGCAATAATTTTTTTTATCAACTGCTTGTGATCATTTGAGCATACAATGTTGTTAGGAATGAAATTCTATGTAAAATTGTATTCGTCTTGAAAGATAAAATTGTCTATAATTGTAGAAAAAACATCATGTTTGACTTTTCTTAGATAGGTTTGACTTTGACTTTGTCTAGAAGTTTGACCCAATAAATGGGGTGATGTCTTTGTAAATCTAGTAGAGAGAGCTAATTGTAAAATCATATTACGTAAAGAGAGTTTGACCAAAGCTTTGAATGTTGACTCTCTCTCAAAGTTCTTATATGATGTTCTTGAATGTTAAATTCAGATCTGCCATAGATATTGAAGTTTTGCTTGAAGATTGATCTTAAAGTGACCTATCAATTGGTATCAGAGCAGTGTGTGCAAGAAATCACGAGAAGAAATCATTTGATTTGAAGATTTTTGAAGATTTTTTTTTTCTGAAGTTTTTTTTAAAAGTTCTTCGTGTTCTTCATTTTTTTTAGAGTTTGATCCGATTTTTTTAAAAATCTTGTGTTTTTATGTTAAATCCATGATCAAACTGTTCATAATTTCATTGTGAATCTTTGCTATTCACAAACCTTTAGGTTTTGATCATCCAATTCCAAGATCTAATCGGATTTTGTGTTTTAAATTTTTTTGTTTTCTTGATTTTTTTTAAAAACTCTGTGTTTTTGATCCATTTTTTTTGTTAAATTTTGTTATTTTTTTGTTTAGTGTTAAATCGCTCAGCCAAGGCCCATTTTGTTCAAAGCCCAATCTCTCAAACCCATATCATAGACTTGTGCGGATAACCTGATAGTGTAGACGGATAAGTATGTTCTGGCCGGATTAGGCTGTTCGGCTTGGTGATCGAATCGGACACTAGGGAAGACAAGGTTCATCGATTTCAGCCACAAGGGTATCTCAGATTGAACGAATTCGAACATGAGGTAAGTTTGGTTTGATTTAATCGCAGAAAGCTTGAGTGATTTATTGAGCGGATACATGAGCGATTTAGGATTAGCTTTGAGCGGATACATGAGCGATTTAGGATTARCTGTGAGSRATTTATTRAGYGRATTAGTTTAARCTGTGAGCRATTTATTGAGCGGATTAAGACTTAGGCTTGAGCTATTAACCGTCTGAGCGATTTAGTCACAAAGGTAGCTCAATTTGATCGAATTCGGACTTAAGGTAATTTTGGTTTAACCGTATACGGTCATCATTTGAGCGATTGGTGAGCGATTTAGAGAAAAGCCTTGTGCGATTTAAATTTTGTGGTGTGCGATTTAAACGAGAGAGTTGAGCGACTTAGGACTTAGCAGTTTGTGCATCGAGGTATCCGGTTTACTAAATCGTTCAATCCATCTCATCCGGATTCTTAATCGCTCAACAGGTACTTGTTTGTCTGTGTTTATTGTTCGATTTCTCTAATTCTTACTCAAGAAGCAGCAGCAAGTGAAGTTGAATTTAAGCTTCTATAACTGTGTTTGGTTTGGCAATACATGATGTGTTTGGTTTGGCAAGTTTGATAGCCTGTACTCCTAGCAATAATGATGGTGATGCTGCTGTAACTGTTAATCAAGATTGCTGTAACTGTTAACTCAAGACTTGTGTGCAAAATATTCTATTGCTGTGAATACTGGATTTCAAAAGGTGTTTGCTATTAGTCTTATTGCAATTAGTCTTATTGTTGTTATTTCTTGTGTTGAACGATTTACTGCTGTTTGTATAGCGGACTGTGTTTTGAGCAACTTAGATTGTTTAGTGAGCAGTTTAGAATCTGTTTGTTGAGCATATTAGAGACTGTTTAGTGAGCATATTATAGACTGTTTAGTGACTGGGTTTAGCATCATAAAGTGAGATGTTTGTTAACCAGATAAGCAGCTGTTGAATCATTTGAAAGCCAACAAGAAAACTGCAGCTCATTCATAACAGTCATTGTTCCTTTGATTTAGCAACTATATTTGTTTTAGTTTCATTTTATCATTGAGTCTGCTAAAACTTTCATGCCTGCAGCAGTAGAGATTATGTGATTGTGTAACAGTTGTTGTTTGATTTTTGAAGTTTTGGATCATCTTGACAGCTTTTATCAGGTTTTGGATTTGGTCACATCCTGTTTGGAATAACAGAGACACAGTGACACAATTGATTTTGATGAGTTTGAATATTTGTCTTGCTCATCGCATTAGCTACGCAGGTTTAGCAACGTACAGCAGGTGATTTAGTTGATCATGCAGTACAGCATACAAAGCATACTAAGAGGAAGTGGATACTAAGAGCATACTAATAGCATTTTGCACTCAAAAGCAAAGGAAGAAAAGTGTTTTTTGGTCTAAAGGAAGTGAATTCTTTTGTTTGTCTGGGTTGTAATTGTAAAAATTTCTATTGTTTTGGACTTGGACATTTATTTTCATCTTGGGCTTATATTTGTTGTGTCTTTAGTCTTTGAGTTTTAATTTTTTTTTTTGTTTAGATTGTAATTTTTGGATCATTTTGTTTATTTGTTTTGATTTTTTTTTTTTTGTGTTTTTTAACTGTTTGAGAAAGTTTTGAACTATTCTGCGTCGCATAAATTGTTTTAATAAGTCTTAACTGTCTTTGACTGTTTTTAACTGTTTTTAACAGTTTTGACTGTTTTTACTGATTTTTGACAGTTTTTCGTCAATTATCTGACTTCTCATCAGTTTTAGTGTGTTTTTGTTTTTTCTTTTTGAGCTTAACTGTTCCTGATTTTTTTGTCTGATTTCATCGCATAGATCCTATAACTGATCAATCTATTTTTAAAATGGCAGTTTCATATGAGAGAGAGGACAAAAAGTTGAGAGAGAGGATTGTTGAGCTGGAAAAGAGCATTGTGAACTATAAAGAGAAATACATAAATATATATACTAAGAATTATGCTAATGAGAAATATATCAAAGATTTAAAGAAAGATCATAAAGAAGAATGTGAAAGAATCGAGAAGGAATTTGAGTATAAAATTAAAAAACTCGAGAACACTCTCAGCTCTGTAAGAAAAGATTATGATGAGGATTTGAAGACTTGGAGTAAAATTAATAAAGATCTTTTCAATAAACTCAAAGAGGTTAGAAGTGCACTTTCAATTGAGAAAAACTCTCCAATGAATAATACAGAGACAGAAGATTTAACTGAGAAGTTTCATAAATCTGAAAGTGATCTGATTGAGCTAAGAAAGCTTTTGAATTCAGAGAAAGAAAAGGTTTTGAAAGCAGAGAAGGATTTGAATGTTGAAAGGAAAATTTTAGAAAGAAAAGAATAAGATTATAGAGATTGAGAAAAGATTTGATTCTGAACGAAAATCCTTTGAGAATAAGATTAACTCTCTCGAGTTAAACGCAAAGATGCTGTTAAAGCAAATCTCGGATTTTGAGCAGCTTATCATTTTGGAACGAGCCAAGAATGATAAAGAAAAGAAAGACATCTCCAAAGCAAATCTCGGATTTTGAGCAGCTTATCATTTTGGAACGAGCCAAGAATGATAAAGAAAAGAAAGGCATCTCCGAAGACTGTCAGAGTCAACTACAGAAATTGTCCGAAAGCATTGAT
>NW_020200856.1:58461-59801 GCF_001531365.2 Cynara cardunculus var. scolymus
CAAGTAGTCCTAAATCTACTGTTTCTAAGAACTATTCTCGTTCTAATCAGTATTATCAAGGGTATGTCATTGGATCACCCAATTACTCTTCAAAGATTAAAAGCATTTGGGTCAATAAGTCTGAATCTGTTTTATCTCAGAAATCTGTTGTTACTAACAATCTTCCTTGCTTTGTGAGATCCACTTCTGATTTGATTCATCTTAGCAAGAAAAGAATCATGTGCTCCACATGTAAATCAACAGATTTTGTGAATAAGAAGATCTATAACAGATGGAGTACAAACAACAGATATCAGACTAATTCGAATGGTAAGAACAGGTATGATCACAATTACTGGTACGGTTCATATTTTATTCGTGATTATCCTGTTAATAGTGCTGAAAAGAAAATATCTTATAGAAATAAATGGTTTGAAAATTTCAACATACCCCAACCTGATACTAACAAAATAAGACCCAAGTTCGTTTGGGTACCAAAATCTACTTAATCTGGTTTTGTAAGTGTGTCAAGTTTGTGCTGATCAGAATATCATTTCAATGATACACCAATGCAGGGGGAGTTGTAATTTTTTCCAAACGAGGCTTCTGAACATTTCAGTTCAGAACCCGTGCGTTACCGAGTGTGGTTTCTAAACACATAGTTTAGAACCCGTGCTTAAAATGTTTCAATTTTTTTTATTCTTTTGAGCTTAACTGAATCATTACTTAAATATGTTTTCTAGGTGGAGTCTCTAGACATTTTTAATAAATGTTTTTTCGGAAAATATTTTTTTTGGGAAACGAGTACATTCTTTGAACAGGTATTTCATGAGATTTTACTTGTGTAATTTCTCGTCGTACATAACTCCAATACCTGTTTCAGCTATTCTTCAAACTGTTATTATCACGTCTCTTATACGAAAATCTTTTTCGGTGATAATACACTCGTTTGTATTCAAATATTTTTTTTTATATTTTTTTTCTTTGACTGATATACATTCATTCATTTTTTTATCAGAATCTGTAAACTTGTTCTTACAGATCTTCATTCATTTCTCTCGCATATTGAATAATCGGATCATTGTCGCATCTTTCTTTCGTTAATTGTGCTTAAAGCCAAATTTCTTGATCAATTGTTTATCTGATCATTGTGCTTTAAAGAAATAATATTTTGATCAACCATTGTGATCAAATGTGCATAACGCTACATTTTAGGAGGGAYTGAGTGCTTATCAGAAATACCTCTATGGAATGTCAAAACCGACAGACCTACCCAAGAGGACAACCATATCTGAGTGAGTTTAAATACAAAAAGGTTTGTGTGTTGAGACTAAAATGAAAAAGAGAGGGGTAGTTGTTGT
>NW_020200856.1:60858-76919 GCF_001531365.2 Cynara cardunculus var. scolymus
TAGAAGATCTTTCTCAACAGTTGATTGCTTGAAGATTTCAAGTTGAAGAATTCTTTTGAAAGAAGACATAATGTGTTTAAAGCTTCAAAGTTCAAACAGGACTCAAAGTGCAGAATTTCTTTCAAGTCTGAATACAAAGGGGGAGAATGTTAGGAATGAAATTCTATGTAAAATTGTATTCGTCTTGAAAGATAAAATTGTCTATAATTGTAGAAAAGACATCATGTTTGACTTTTCTTAGATAGGTTTGACTTTGACTTTGTCTAGAAGTTTGACCCTATAAATAGGGTGATGTCTTTGTAAATCTAGTAGAGAGAGCTAATTGTAAAATCATATTACGTAAAGAGAGTTTGACCAAAGCTTTGAATGTTGACTTTCTCTCTCAAAGTTCTTATATGATGTTCTTGAATGTTAAATTCAGATCTGCCATAGATATTGAAGTTTTGCTTGAAGATTGATCTTAAAGTGACCTATCAAATGTAAATTTAGGAGGGACTGAATGCTTCACAGAAATACCTCTATCGAATGTCAAAACCGACAGACATACCCAAGAGGACAACCATATCTGAGTGAACTTTAAATACAAAAAGGGTTTGTGTGCAGAGCTTAAAATGAAAAAGACAGGGGTAGTTGTTGTGAGCCAAAAGAATTAATGAGAGTTGTGTCAGGATCAAAAGATTAAAAGAATCCTGTTCCAAAACTTCAAAATACTGGGCATACCACATAATTTATTAGTTCTCAATTTTTTTCTCGAGATTAATATTGAAAAAGGCAAAGCCCAGACCAATTCTTGTTACAACCCCACCAGCTACTCATTTATCTCTTAAAAGATAAGTGTTTTAATAACACTTGGGGCATGCAGCTCACAATCTATCAATTTCTCATTCGGAGAAAGCTGATATTGAAAAATAAGGATATATGTCCCTCCTTCAAGTCTTTTTGATCACGACTTGAGTCAGATAAATTTATGTAGTCCACACGGTTTATCTTTTTAAGCCTAAACATAAGCATATGTTGCTTTATCTTTCCACACTACACAGATTTTGCAATCTATATAATATTTTGCCAAAACATTCATAGATATTCTTTTATAAGATATCGATGATTGAATGGAAGACCTGGTGAGATAAACCTTAAAAAGTCTCATATATGAAGTACATTCGTTGTATTGAGTATATTTGTTATATTCACAGACCAATCTTTTATAAGATTGAAAACAATTTCATATGTTGAAGTTGGTTGTTATTTTTCCATTCCCATAATCTGAAAAGATTATACAAGTGGATTTGAAAAGATCTGCTTACAATTTTATGATTTGACGGCTCTCGCTGAAGATTTCATTCATTCTGATGTATGATGCTAATGATTCTCATTTCATCATAAGATGTGTAATAATGAATGAAATGATCGATTATGAATGTTATAAGGGGAGCATGTTATAAAGATCAAGGGGGAGTAACATCAAAGGTCGGCAAAAGACTCAAAGGAGTGTGAATGAAAATTATTACTGAAGATTATTCCTGTGCTACAGTGTTTGAGAGTTTTTGAATGTGAAGATTTCATCTTTATAAAAGTTTACTGTTTGAGATTTCTCAACAAAGAGAATGTTTAATTTTGAGAAAGAATGTTTGTGAATTTTTTCTGAAGAAATTCATTTTTGGGGAGAATGTTAGAATCTGTTTTCTGAAGAAGATTCTTTGAAGATCATATCTTAAAGATCGTTTCTGAAGTTTGTAGCTGATTTTGTTCTACATTGTCAAAAGAGAAGATCGTTGTTGTTCTACATTCGAGGGGGAGAATGTTAGAAGATTTTCTCAATAAAAGATCGTCTGAAGATCTCAAAGTGAAGATTGTTTTGTAGTTTTTGAAAAAGTCATAAAGTGCTTAAAACGACAAAGTTCAAACGAGATTCAAAATGCACAAATTCTTTCAAGCCTAAATACAAAGGTGGAGAATGTTGGGTCTGAATTTCAGTGTTAAATTGTATTCGTCTTTAAAAGTTAATATTTGTCTATAATT
Source organism: Cynara cardunculus var. scolymus (assembly GCF_001531365.2). NCBI lineage: Eukaryota > Viridiplantae > Streptophyta > Magnoliopsida > Asterales > Asteraceae > Cynara > Cynara cardunculus. The sequence goes on from NW_020200856.1 coordinate 62,878, forward strand.
GTATAGATATCGTGTTTGACTTTGTAATTGAGTTTGACTTTGACTAGAAGGGTTTTAGTTTGACCCTATATATAGTTTTCTTTTTAGTGTAATTTGAGGAGAGCTTCATTGTAAACATATACGTACATAATAGAGCATTGACTTGTTGACTAATCCTCTCAACTCTCCTCTCAAGTGTTCTTACAAGTTTATCTTAATCTGCCATGGATTCTTAGAAGATTTATGAAGATTGATCATTTCGTGGACTCACAGGTTGCATTTGTCAAGTCAATTACATCTCCCTAAATGTGGAAGCACAAGTTGTTTGCTCAAGTTCAAGAGGCATGTTGAAAAGATGTTGAGCGAGCATTTGGATTTCTACAAGCTCGTTTTACATTTATTCGGCTACCATGTCTTGTTTGGGACAGACATATAGTGGGACGAATTATGATAGCTTGTATCATCGGGCATAATATGATAGTTGAAAACGAACGAGATACATACCAAAATTATTATGATCCTACTGAGTTTCTTAACGACATGCCCACAAATCGACAACAAAGAAGCGTTGCAAAATATGATGGTCGATCAACTGAATTCTCTACTGAACGGATTTCAAGCTTATCTTGTTATATGGCTAACAGAAAACAACTTCACAAATGAGAAGCTCATAACGTTCTAAAAAATGATTTGATTGAGCATATATGACAAAAATTCGGTCATGATAATTAACTACAATTGTTTATGTATTTTAGATGTGTTATTTCGTACATATTTTTATGACTTGTTTTATTTAATTTCAATTATATGATAATTTTTTTATAATTATAATTACGTTTTAAAATATGTAATGATCCGTTTATTATATTCTTATACTTAAAATTAAAAACTAATAATTATATAATAAAAAATTAAATATATGATTTTTACAAAAATGTTGGGTTCAATGCTTTGTGCTAAGACATGATGACCAGGACGATCCTGATCACCATGAGGGGGAGATGAAAAGACAAAAAGTGGTTGAGTCTTTGAGCTCAAGGGATGGAGATAGAAGATAGTGAATATTCTGGTGAGCGTAATTCCAATCATTTTGGTGAAAGGGTAACAGGAACAAAAATGACAGCTTTTACAGACGCAGAGATCGAGCCGATGGTTGAAAAGCCGGAGGTCTCCACAGCAAAAACAAGGAAGTTACTGGGGTCTGGTAGCAAATGTTGGATATAATGATGTATTTGCAAATGAAATTGGTGGAGTTCAGGACTTTAATGTTGAATCTGAAGGTGAAGCTATTGATTCAGATGAACTGTTATTTGACTTTGAAGCAGACATGAATGATGAAGAATCAAGCTTTCCATTTCAGTTCGAGCCGAAAGAAGATTATGAACTAGTTTTTGCAGAACCACTAAGTGTTCCTTGTACATCTTCGGTGCCTCAAACTTCAAATGTTCAACCTTCAAGAAGATATGTGCCTTTTACTAAGAAGCTTCAAACTCCAGGGTGGGACAAAGCTATAATTCGAGAACCTTATCTTGAAGACTTGTACACTGACATTTTTGTTCGTCACCGGAAAGCTTTAGGTACTGATAAAGTCTTGGATATTGGCAAAGAAACCATTAAATACCGCAAAGAATACAAGTACTTCCTCAATGCCAAATGTTAACCCATTCACTTTGTATAAACAAAGCACTAGATTGTCTCGATAAAGAAGGTGGAAGCCAGAAAACTTGTAGAAGTGTGGTATCAGTTTTCTATGTCACCAGACAAGACGGTAAAGAATGGAGCTTTAGTGAAGCTAATTTTCCTAATCTGTACTTGGAAGACTTAGATTTTATATATCATGATATCAGAAACCAGACTGTCAGGTTGGAACGAATCGTCAGAGGATTAGAAGCTATCAAAAGGGTTTTCAAATGTCAGAGCAAACTATCTTCAGTTATAGATGTTTAGATGGGTTATGAAAGTAACCAAAAGAAGGTTAATCTGAAAATGTCGAATCAAGATTTAGAAGACATTGATGGTTATCTTTTGTATATGATTCTTGAAGATCCAGAATTTGATGTGATTTATGATAACTCTGAGAATGCTAAAAGGTTTATGAGGTTCAGTGAACTCAAGCAGTACATTGATGGAACAATCAAAGTTATAAGGAAGTAACTTGAATTGAAGAAAACTCAAGATGACAAAACGTTAGGGTTTAACAAGTTGAATATAAGAGAGAGTTTTTATTTCTTAATGCTCTAGAGTTACTTGATGAAAAGATTCGGTATAAGAATGCTATTAGAAGGTTTGAGACACATATGAGATTTACACGTTCAAGATTTTTTATTTCTAGAACTTGAATCCAAAGGGGGGAAAATGTTGGATTCAATGCTTTGTGCTAAAAATTGTATTCAATCTTTTTATTCCCTTGTACTTTCCTTGTATAAATAGGTGGTATCTTTGTAATCTTGTAATAAATTTAATAGCATTGCAATCGTACCTTAGATTGTAATTATTGGAAGATCAATACACATTAAGTATTGAAGAATATTCTCTCTCTACTTTTTTGCCATTATTAAGATTTTTGAATCTTGAAGTATTATTGTTTGATTAATTGAATTTGAGTTTATCAAAAATAATATTTTAAATTAAATTAGATTTAGGAGGATTGTGGTTAAATAATAAAAAAAATTAAATTAAATTGAAGTTGAAAATTATTAAATAAATAAAAAAAATATTTTAATTGAGATTTACTCGTAAAAAATCGAACATTTAGGAGACAAAAGTTTTTGCAAAGAGGACAAAACTGTTGATTAATCCCTCTGAGTGGGTCCACCATCTCCGCCGAACATACACACAACCATCCATTCTTCACACGTGGGGTCGTACGTGTCGCTCGTTTCTTTCATTTCGTCACGCTTCCTTCGCCCTCGATAAAAACCTCTCGTGATCTTCAAACAGCTTTCTGGCAACACAGAAATTAACAAATACCATCATCAAATAATCCACAAGTACCTCCTTTTGACCTGAATTCTTCGCAATTTCTATCCTTGATGATCGTCTCTTGCTCACTAACACTTGTAATTTATAGTCTTCTCAACTCCATAAAAAACTCGTTAAATCGGAAACCCCAATTTGCTTGCAAATCGCATATTCCACCATTTCTAGTTTAGATTTCTATCCCGTGAAGAAAACCCTTGGGGGAATTAGGGTAATTTTAGTTTTCCCAAAATCAAAGGTTCCAAGTTTCGGCACCGTGTAATTCGCATTCTCCATTATCAGGTTCTTCCTTTATTACTCAACTTCATATATCATCAAACTTTCCACTATTCTTGACAGTTGTATCGCTTGAATTGTTGTTTTCTTACTCTGTTGCTTTTATTTTTAAAATCTAATGGCCCTTTTTCTTTTTGATGACAGAAAGAAGGGTTTTCATCTGAAGGGTAAAAGTTGGGTATTTTTCTAAAAATGTCAATGATGCAAGCTGATGAACTGAACATATCTTTCAACAATCTGATGGTTTTTGGAGGTGGGAGGAGGGTTATTACGGAGTGGAAGGACATTCCGATGGAGCTTTTGATGAGGATTATATCTTTGCTGGATGATCGGACGGTCATAATTGCTTCTGGAGTTTGTAGTGGATGGAGGGATGCTATATGTTGGGGACTTACTCATTTTTCCCTCTCTTGGTATCATCCATCTTCTTTTCATCCCTTTGATTCTATTATAATTTTATACTTTTATAGCTTGTTGCTTTGATTAATTTATTCAAGATTTTCATTTACTTTTTAAGATTTATATGGTCATGATTCTGTATCTTATGGGTCTTATCTTTATTGAGTTTGCAAATGGTTGTTTATAGCAGAAAATTTGATGTTCAGATGCATCCAGATGTTTGATTTTAGGATAAGCATATTGGGGTGGTTCCTGATGCACTTTTTGTGCTTAAAGACACAAACTTTGAGTACTTCTTCCACAAATACTGTTTCTTTTTTCTTTTCCTTTCTGAAGCTAACAAAGTGAGACAACCATCTCTATCAAGAGACTCAGAAGTAGTGTTCTAGAGACTGGGGGGCCGTTAGCGCTTATGGAGCAAGATTCTAGGTCATCAAAATAGCATAGTATAGTTAACACAGCTCGTAGTATTTATGAGTATTCTCTATTTACAGAAACAAACTATTGATTCAAATTCTAGGAGGTCAGGGGTTCTGAGGAGGGTGTGTGAGTTTATTTGTTGCATTTGCCGTATATAAATATTATATACTTCAAAAAAGAAAAAAACTATTGATTCAAATTTTAGAGTTTTCAGATTTTTATTAGGTTACAAAAACGAACAGTCTTGTTGATTCAGATTTCAGACTTCAGCTTCACCTCTTATAAATCATTATCAATCGGAAGTGAAAGCACCTCTTAGAAAACAAACGCCACCTAAGTGTCTCTTACCGAGTAAAAGCTTTAATTGGACGAGAGTCACCATCCTTACTTACGGGATGATAATCTCAGTTAGCAAAATGGCATGGTAAGATTGCTGTTAACACCATCACTTCTTACCAGATAAGAGGCGATTAGTGTTTAGTATCAAAGCTTATTTGTGGAGCTTATTAAAAAATAAATCTAGTTTAGTAAGGTATAAGGTTTTGATAAGTTATTTCAGATAGCTTATTGGGGGTTTTTCCACATGTTTTCAATTATGCGTCTTATATTTTACATAAATGCTCCTTATATTTTTCTTTATCCTCCAACTTAAGTGACTAGTTTTTACCTGAAGTGACTAGTTTATCCGCTAGCTTGTCATCAGTTTACAGTTAATTATCAGCCAACGGGTAATCTATCGGCTGCTTTGCCAAACATTGCCTCATACTTGTACCATCGAGTTACTAGTTTATCGGCTAGCTTATAGGTTCAAGTTAACTTATCGGCCAACGGTTAATTTATCAACTAGTTTGCCAAACATAGCCTCGGACTTGTACTGTTGAGCGAAAGACGATTTGTTTGCTAAACTGTTTATATGTTCTTTCCTCTCTTTTCATTACTTTTTTCGGGTGTGTAATTATATTCAAGATTGTCTCTTTCTTGAATAGGACTATCATGAACTATTTTTAGTCCTTTTCTTTTTTGACCTTCGTTAGACAAGTGGTTCCAACTCAAAACCAGTTGAGAATGATTGGAGGTGTGTTCATCTTTTGCTTTTCGGATAAAAAGATTCGTTTTGATAGCTTGGACTAGTAACGGTTCTAGGGGAGTATTTGAAAATGTATGATTGGAATAAAATGCCCTTCCTTGACAATAAAACAAGGGAAGTGTGGACCTAAATCAAGATCATCAAGTTCGCAATGATGCTCATGGGAAAATAGGTAATTTTAACGTACCATATGTTCAACTTAATTTATCAATTTTGAAGATATTGTCTTGGAGTAGAGTTTACACTTAGAGGCGGTTTACCAAACACTTACCTTGGTGGGTAACATTTTGCGGCCATCAAAATGGATTGTGGTAAGCGTTCCCCGTAAGTGTTTATTGGGTAAGAGTCTTCTCTCTCTCTCTTACTGGGTAAGATTGTGGTCCTTGCTATGCCTCTTAGCGGGTAAGATTCTTCGTCCTTGCCATACTAACCAGTAAGGTAAGTGACACCCTGTAAGAGTTTGATAAACAGCCCCTTAGTAAGACGATGTACATAAAGCTTAAGGAGCATAGAGCTTGTTTATGTGAAAACCACCAGCTTGCAAAAAGAAATTATGATGAACTTTTGGGAGGGGGGTCTTTAGCGATTCTTGAAGTTTGTCTAAACTTTGAGAGATGAAGTTTTGAATAGGGCTAGCAATGGTTAATGGTAAAAACCTTTCTACTATGTTTCATCCCATTGGATAATGGTATGGGTGAAACCTTTTATATCCATTACCAGTTTACCCGACATTTTAACTGGTATATGAAGCTAATTATTATTATATGTAGTTAATTAATGAAGCCTTGAAGATTTGTTTTTCAATTTCCGTAGGTGCAAAAACAACATGAACAACATGGTACTTTCTCTTGCTCCCAAGTTCACAAAATTGCGGGTTTTGATCCTTCGGCAAGATAAACCGCAGCTTGATGATAATGCTGTTGAGACCATTGCGCAAAACTGCCATGATTTGGAGGATCTCGACCTCAGCAAGAGCTTTAAACTTGGTGACCGATCGCTTTATGCTTTGGCTCGTGGTTGTCCGGATCTTATTAAGCTCAATATCAGTGGCTGCTCTGCCTTTAGCGATGCCGCCCTCGAGTATCTCAGTGGTTACTGTCGAAAATTGAAAATTTTGAACCTTTGTGGATGTGTAAAAGCGGCATCTGACAAGGCCCTCAAGGTATGGACAAATCGCGATTGTGTCATTCAAGTCTTGAAATGTACTTCCTTCGTCCCATAATAATTGTGACGCTAAAAAAAAGCCACACGGTTCTAGAAATGTGTAAATATTACAGTTTCTTTAATTAACTAAATGACAATTTTACCCTTGATAGTTGATATAGGGAGTAATGAGTTTTCTCCATCTCATAATTAAAGGTAAAACTGCGCAGAAGACATTTACTTTTGAAAGTAGATACTTAAGACACTTATTTTAGGATATACTAAAATAGAAATGTGGACGTTTATTTTGAGACGGAAGGATTATAAAGCATATTCTGTTCGGCTTTTGGGATGCTTTTTAAAAACTGTTCCCATCTGTCCTGCAGGCTATCGGATACAACTGCCGACAACTTCAGTCCATAAACCTCGGTTGGTGTGAAGGAGTCGGTGATACTGGAGTGATGAGTTTGGCTTATGGATGTCCCGATCTTCGTGCCCTCGACTTGTGTGGCTGTGTTCTTATAACAGGTAATTCTACACCATATTTGACTTTTGAAAGTCAAAAGCATTAACGAGGGATTTTTTGAGATCAATTCACATTGGAAATATCATATAGATTCACTTCCACTGATCCAAATTTCATGAGCAGTCATATATTTTCTAGTTGTACACCCATGCTGCAAAGGGATGTACAATGTTTATTATAAACCGAGGATGGAAAAGCCTGAAACCACCCCACAACAATAAGAGAAAGAATAAAAAAAAATGCATTTGATTTCGGAACTTCGAACCCAAAAAGCCTTAGGGGCCGTTTATCAAGCGCTTACCGGATGTCGTTTACCTTATCCGGGTGAGCAAGGTAAGGACCAAGAATCTTAGCAGGGAGAAGTCTTATCAATGATCCATTTTGATAGCCAAGAACATTACCCGATAAGTAAGGACGGTGATTCTTGCTGGTAGGCACTTGCCAAGCAAGCGCTTGGTAAGTGGCTCTTCAGACGCGGCTTTTTAGACTCTTTCTATATCCATGAAAGCGTACTCCACATTTTTTGTTGTTCTACCAATGTAGGTAAAGGGTTAGGTTCCTGTGAGAAGCGTAAGAAGAGATTCCACCCTTGGATCAATCCTAATTAAATGTCAACACTAATGAGGTGCACTGAAATGTAGCGGATCAATTCCCTTCTAAAACGCAATTCATGGGTGGGCATGGGATTAAAATGATCTAGGGTTCATATCTCTCATACGCTTCTCACTGTAACTTCTTTTCTCACACGATCCTTCGCATGCAGGTAAAAGAATCAAATACTTAAAATGCATTTTTTGATTTTTGCACGTTGAAATCAAAACCTTGGATCCCTTTTACAGGCATGGAGCCGACTCCACATTTCATTGCTCCATCCATGTAATACATGTTTTTAGCCAAAAATTCTCGACAAACCATGTCATTAATGCATTAGTGGTGCTTTTTTTCCACAAGTCGGGGGTTTTCACGGAAACAACCGCTATACTCTTTGGGATAGAGGTTAGGTTTGCATTCATCTACCTTCCCCAAAACCCTACCTTCAGGTGGGATATACTGGATTCATTTGGTTTGGCATGAGTGATGCTTTTTATATGTTGTACTCCGAGAGATTTAAGAGTTGTGTCTGATTACACTCACGCTACATTGAAACATGCAGATGAGAGTGTGATAGCTCTTGCAAACAATTGTTTACATTTGCGGTCTCTTGGTCTATATTACTGTCAAAACATCACGGACCGAGCTATGTATGCTTTAGCGCATAGCCGAGTGAAGAACAAACGGGAAGTTTGGGAGTCGGTTAAAAGCCGGTACGAAGAAGAAGGGCTCATTAATCTCAACATCAGTCAATGCACGGCTCTAACCCCGCCTGCGGTTCAAGCTCTGTGTGACTCATGCCCGGCACTTCACACGTGCCCTGGTAGGCATTCTCTGATCATAAGTGGCTGCCTGAACCTGACCTCGGTGCACTGTGCTTGTGCGTTTCAAGCCCATCGAGCCGTGGCACCGCTTTCGCATCGGGCTCATTGATCGATCGGTGGGGCCATTTCTTATGGTTGGTTTGGATCATGTGTGTATATATATGGTTAACGGTTGCTCTGTGTGAAAGACTAATGGATGTTTGCACTTTTATAATGCAGAAAATTTAATCCATTTTCACAGGTATGCTGCATAAAACCTAAATAACTGTATCTGTGGAGCTCCACGACTAAAAACTGTATTATTATAATAAAATTGAGTTTATTGAACGTCAATAATTAGGTTGCTTTATAAGACTAGCAACGTATCTGTGCTCGGTGTTACGTAAGTCATTTTGATTATGAAGCCGACAACCTGAAACGACAATATTGTTTTATTTTCCATCCTTTTCGATGCTAATTTTATAGTTTGTTGTGATTTTAAATCATAAATCAGATGATTTATAACTTCAAAGTTAAAATGTTATATTGGTCAAAGATTTTGAATAATGTTTTTAATCCAAAGTATTTATTGTTTTTGCCTTTTAAAGATCAAATTTATGCATTAATTGGTGGTTTATAGTTTTTACAATTTGTAATTGAAAAATAAAATGCAAATTTTATGTTTTAATAAAAAATATGGTAAAAATATTCAAAAACTATCTCCGTTTTGATAAAAAAATGATTTAGTACCATAATATTTCAAAAAGATAATAAATAGAAATGTTGTATTAAAAAGATGATTTATCACATAGATCGATTGATATTTCACAATGTCCTCAATAAAAAATCTTTAATAATCAAATCTAAGAATGATAATAAATAGAAACCAATGCTCTAAAAAGGCTTAACACAACAGCCGTCATGGCACGCCGTGACTCAAGACTCATGTATAACACGAGGATGTTAAAGCTTATGACATGCATTGGTCAATACGGAATTTTGTAATGTGGTGTTTGATTTTTCTTACGTATTTGGTGTCTTTTAGTGAAGTAACAGATAAAAATATAAAGAGGTACCTTGATTTCTTGGACATAGCAAGGTTCTTATATATGATAGAGACCTACAAACGGCCTCAAAAAGTATGCTGCTAATAATTATACCATGAATAATTAATCAGAAAAACTCAAGCAAACATAAACTAAATCAGGTTGGAGATTGTTTGGAAAAAATAAGTAGTTTATTTGTTGGGTAGATCTTTAGTGGACATAAGCTAATTTATCGATAAACAAATTGGAATAGTTTTTTTAGCAGTTTATTGTTACTTTTTTCAATTATAACCTTGATTAATATTAATAATTATTTATTACAATTAATTAAAAATAAATATTAATTATTTGTAAAATATTAATAAAAATTAATTATTACTAATATAATAAATCTTAAATCCAATTATTAGTTGATCGTAATTGGTTAATAAAGAAAACACAGTTTTTAATGTATTTAGTTAATATATGATTATGTATTTTTTTCATATGGTACATGTATAAAATGAAAAATGAAAATGTATTGATATAAAACAAATTTAATTTGTAGGTATTCATGATATTTAATAGTATTATTAGATCTAAAAATATTTAATATTGGGCTCAATTTGAAACTATTGATGAGACAATTATAATGGTGAAATTTGTAAAAAAATAGGAACGCATTTTTAAATGCCTTTTAGTTCATATATGATTATTTATATTAATATGATAAATGAGTAAATGAAAAATGAAAAAGTAAGAGATATAAGATAAATCAAATTACTAAAATATAAGGGTATAAAATGTAATTTTGAAAATTGAAAATAACTTGATGGAAGATTGATAACTCTTATTTTTAAGAGTTATTTCCTATTTATTTCCTCATTTTTTTGCTATTATTAAATACCCAATTTTCTTGTTTTTCCCCTTTTATTCCAAAAAGTTTTAAAAAGATGATGAAACACAAAGGAAGAGATATTATTCCAAAAATCTGTATTTTTCTGACAGCACTACCCACTGTGGCACCACTGTGGGATGTCTGCGAGCCTTGTTGCTGCTTCTTGGGAAACGTATAGCTTGAAGATTCATTCAGATATTTTCTCCAGCTGTGTATGAGCTGTCTTTCTTCTTCTATTTTATTTTCTTTTGTATTTTTTAGGCTTGTACTAACTACCCTTAAGGTAATGATTGGGTGTACTTGCTCCCCTTCCTCTCCTCTATATAAAGAGGCTTGGGGAGCCATTTTGAAGACATACCATCTAAGACACAAAACACCTTTTGTGTCTCACTTCTCCCTTTTCTTTCTTTTTATGATTATGTTTTTTCTAATTAATATTTTTAATTTATGTCTTTAATTTCTAGTATTTTATTTTCTTGTACTTGTAATTTAGTTTTACATTAATGCAATTTATATTTCAGTATTATTTTATGTCTTTAATTATTTTTATTATGTCTAGCTAAATTACTTGTATGAGTGTGGGTGTGAGTTTACTTAGGATGTTTATATAATATTAAGGTGTTTTTATGTTTTATCCCTTCGTGACTTGGTCACTTAAGATGGTACTTAAAATGCGGATAAGCTGATCACTTTGAAGTGTTAATATTAGATCTTAGACCCAGAGATGGGCGGATCCGAAATACGGCTTAAGTGATGCACAAAGAACTCGAGAGGGTCTTTGAATAATTACGTGGAGACGCGAATTTTGTATGCATCTAGCTAGGGGTTAAGCAATAGGTATTTTTATCACAAAGAGATTTGGGTAAAAATCGCATTCCTTTTACTTTTTGGCTAGATCGGCAAGTCTCGAAGTGGTAAACGTAAAAACCTTATGGAATTTTATGAGGCCCGGTTATAAAAGTTCACTTTCGAGAGATTGAAACTTTTATAAACAACTCGTAAAAGTCTAATCATTTTATTATTAATTTTATCTTAAGCAACACTTGCATCCATGCCCATCATTTAATATTAGAAGTTTAATCAGTTATTTTGTTAGTCGGTCCTATTTCGGTCTTTTTATAAAAAAAGTCCAACTTTATTTTACATCTCGAAACTCGTGCAAGAAGTTCATGAAAAATCTCTGAATCTCAGTAGTACCTTCTATGTGGGAACGATCTCGGTACTTTGTACCACTTTATTACTTGCAAGCGATCATAATGTCGGCATGCACTTGTATCGCCACTGTGGGGACATTCTGTCCACTAGGTGAACACGAACGATCCCTTCCTGTCAAAGATCGTGAAAGGTTATAAACTGTAAGAACTTATACAATATTCTTAATTAATTGTACCTCTTAAAAATTCAAGAATAATTGAAACTCCTGCCTTTTTAATATAGTACAAATATAGGATTATTTATGTTAATATGATAATAGTGTAAAATAAAAAATGAAAAAGTAACGGATATAAAGTAAATGAAATCACTAATTATAATTAAGGATATAAAATGTAATTTTAAAATTTAAATGATTTGATGGTAGATCGTGAGATGTTGTAAGCTTTAAGAGCAGTACAATATCCTTAATTGGTTGTACCTCTTAAAACTTCAAGATAATAATAACTTAGTCTTTTTTAATATGGTATAGATATAGATAACATAGATATAGATAAAACCATAAGGTCAAAAATAATATAAAAAAAATTGCATGAAAAATATTTAATTACTTTAACATAAACAATAACAAAATAAAAATAAAAATTTCATATGCTTAATTCATTAGGTCTAGCAACAAGCACCAGTTTAACTGAGGGTGGAGGGGTGATTTAGTAGTAGTGGGGATGACAAAGTAACTATATTACCTATTCCATTTATTAGGACCCTTATTCCAATGAGTATTATATCTTTGATATTCATCGAAAAATATATGGTTTTATTAAATAAAAAATACTTAATTAACGAAAAAGCTACCAAAAACGATATTTAATAAACCAAAAAGACTAAAATATTTTAAATGAAAGATTTTTAGTATATTTAGTCTCAGAGACGAAAACAACAATAAATTACAAACCATATAAATGAAAAACAAAATTTTAAAACAACAGGGACAAAAATCGTAGTTTACTCGAATATAAGACAAATTAATTCGTGTGTATTTATGCTATGATTAGATACACAAATATTCAATATTAGACTCATTTTGAAAGTATTCATGAGACGATTGTAATGGTATAATGTGTAAAAAAGATCACGTATTTTTTAAATGTATTTTATCTTATATACGATTATTTATGTTAATATGGTAAGGATGTAAAATGAAAGATGAAAAAATAAGGGATATAAAATAAATTAAGTAATTAATTATAAGGATCCAAAGTGTAATTTAAAATTTTAAAATGATTTGATTTTGAATATTGAATATTGAATATTGAAGATGTGGGAAGTGGTTGGTTATGGAGAGATATATAGATTTAGGGTGTAAAATTAAAAATGAAAAAAATTAAATAAATAACTATAAGTATAAAATTTAAGTTTAAAAACAATTCATTACGTATTTATAATATTTAATAATACGATTAAATAAAAAAGTATTCGATATTGGTCTAATTTCAAAAGTATTGACGAGATGACTATAATAATATAACTTGTAAATTAAATAAACGTATTTTTAATGCATTTTAGTTTATATATGATTATTTATGTAAATATGATAAATATGTTAAATGAAAAAGAAAAAAAAAGGGATATAAAGTAAATTACATAAGTAACTATAAAGGCATAAAGTGTAATTTGAAAATTAAAAATATTTGATTTTCAATATCACTTGATCTATATTGTGGATATTAAACAAGTTTTAACTATTGTACATTTGACATAAAAAGTTATATCTCTTAAAAATTTCAACCTAACCATAACTCGTGTTTTTCAATATAGTATATATTTAAGTTTATGGAACCAGATAAGTATCGTCGTTAGATGTGAGTGAAAGTGCTACAACAAGTCTACAGTGCTTTTGGATGTTTTAGAAAAAAAAATGGTTTTTCTAAATAAAGAATTCTATTAGTTTTTTATACTACATTTTTCGTGCCTTTTATATGATAATTTTGAGAGGTGTGCTAAGGACACGACTTTAAAGTAGGATATTTATTTTTATAAGATGCTCTTTAAATAATGTTATATTGAAAAACTTGACTTATGTGATAAACAGTCGTCAAGACCTGGTCCTTCTGACCCCATTTGTATTTGTATTTTGTTTTTGTAAGATCTCTTTTAAATAATGTTACATTGAAAAATTTAGTACGGAAAAACGTTCTAAAAACTTGTTGTAATCTTTCAAGACGTCATGTAAATTTATTACAGTACTTTTATATACGGTACATAGGTGGTTGGTTTAAACTTAAGTCTTCTAAAATAATTTATATAGCATTTGGAAAAATTTCACGTTGTATAAACCCGAATATGTAGGGGTGTTCGCGGTCCGGTTTGGACGGTTTAAGCCCTCAGACCACAAACCAAACCGTAATGGCGGTTTGTGAAATTTTCAGACCGAGCGGTTTGAAACCAAGTGCCCAAACCGGTCAAACCAGACCACGAAAAGGCGGTCTGGTCTGACCGGTTGAGGCGGTTTGGGCCTTTAATGGGCTTTAAACATTAAAACCAAAAAACCTAGTGTCATATGTATTATAAATTTGAATAATAAATATTAATCACCCATCATAACCATCTCCCATGGAGATTTGTTTTCTACAATAAAAGTACTAAAAAATAAGTGTCTTTCACATGTGAGTAATCTGTATACCAACCACTAAGCATTGAAGCAGCCATTAAAGTTTAAACCCAATTTAAACAATCCAAAGTCCAAACAAATAAATATGTAAAA
>NW_020200856.1:77259-96812 GCF_001531365.2 Cynara cardunculus var. scolymus
ATATATATATGGCGGTCGGGTTGGTCCAAACCGCCCAAAAAAAAGTCTAAACCGCAAACCGACCAGACCGCCCGGTTTCGGCTATTTTTCAAACCAGACCGGACATCCAGACCGCTCAAACCGCCAAAAACGGTCCGGTTTGACTTGGTTCGGCCGGTTTGAGTGGTCCGGCGGTTTTTTTGAACACCCCTACGAATATGTTGTGGTGGGTGAAGCTTAAGTGTGTACATTGATTATGTTCTTGGAAGGTCGACTTTTCATAGCGTTTTCATATATCCATCCGTTTGTACGAACATCAAAATAGATCCAAAATAAGTACTTGATCGTTTGATTCGTTTCGTTTTTTTTAACATCAAAATGCGAGTAATCAAGCTCTAAGAGAACAGGTAAAGTTAGACTATAACTTTATTGGAAACATAACACTTAAATGATTAATGGGTTATTATTTAGAGCTCTTGACTAAAATAGCCTATTAGAAAAAAAAACTACAAAAATAACATGAAATGAATTTTTTTTTAAAAAAACCATCCGCTCGTATCTCCTACCCATGTGCGTACAGACCCACCACAAACCCAAAAAATCGAAAAAGCTAATGATGTGACTTAACGATGTGACACAAGGGGACAAAGGCTAACGTCGACATCATGGTTATACGCCCCAGTGGGAGGGCCTTGCTCCCTGGCGTGTACGCCCACCCTGGGCTTGCTTTTAACTTTTTTTTGTTTCCAATATATTTTTTATTCCCAATACAATATTGTCTTTTTCTAAATCATCCTACTATATATTGTCCCAATTTTTATTTACCATCATCACCAACATAATTTTTCCATCACGATTTTATTACTTCTATACAAACCATCACTTTCACCTTTAATATAATCCGACTTTTACTTCTTTTTCACCGCCATTTATCAACATTTAACCACCATTATAACGATAAGCTTTTTTATATTAAACCAAAAACAAGTTTTCATTTCACAATAATTTGGATTTATATGTTATTTTTGTGACCTCTTTATATTATATCTACTAAGGGATTATTATGAAACATTTGTGACGATAAAATCAAGTATAGAAATTTCAAGTATAGTTTTGATGGCATTGCGGTTATCGAGAAACAAACTACAAATGTCTAGGTTTATATGTTTCGGCCATTGACTTGATATTCGGTCAACATATCAAGTGTTACAAATCCAGGTACAACCACCAGAGCAAGACCTTAAAGATGCAATGTATTTTAATGTTGGAGGACGCATTTTATGTTTTTAGCAAGAAGAATTCTACCTCATTACTGGTATGTGATTAGGCCCGAATAAAATTTCCTTACTAGAGATAGTAGAGTCATCCTTCAGAAGCAGTGTTTTAGACCTTGATGAAGATCGTCCGATATACAAGAGTTATCTTACCGTAGTTTTTGAACAACAAAATTTAGAACATTAGCAAACTGTTGGTCCCAACCGGATCTACAAGAGTTTATAGGTAACGGTTTGTAGAAGGGGAGGGGATGAATACAAACTCATAAACTTTCACTTTTAAAATTATATATTGATAAAGAAAGATCAATATAAATTTTACAGATTGTTTGCGGAAAAGATAAGGTAAAGAAAAACCTATCTAAATAATCTAGAGGTACACACAAATACACTTAGCAAATAGAAAAGATTTGTTGTAAGAAACTAAGACTTGGAAATGTGTTCTTCACTTGCTTGAAGTAGTTCTTTCTCTTTAGAGAGAGAGAGAGAGAGAGGTTTCTTCTTGGATATGCTTCTTAGAATAAGAAAGACAAATTCTAAATGCTTTTTTTATGAGTGGAGTGCACTCAACTATTTATACCCATTGCATTAAATGTAATTCAGAAGGTACATAAAACGTGTTAAGCTTTTAGAGGAAAGCTTGTCTTTTGCTACAATGAATACTTCTTTTGTCTATTCACGAGCAAACATCTTTTCATAGAGTTGATAAGCACTAAAGTCAACTAATTGGCTCCGTACTGTAATGTGCTCTAGAAGAGGTATGGGTTTGTCCTTAGTGTGTGGAAGGAAAAGACAAAAAAAACGTGCATGGTTAGCTTCATTTGATGAAACAACCCACAATTTTCACGTACAGATAATCCACATAATCACATTCATAAAACATAAGGTAATATTGTTTACAAAACATGGGGTAACAAAAACTTTGTTAAATACATTTAAATGCATCTAAGTATCATCGTTCAAACTTTCCCTTTTTCTTTATCTTGTGATGTATGATGACCAGCAAAACAGGTTAGTCCAACAACTGAGCATTAGACCCAAAAGGTCTAGTGAGTGTACAAATCTCATATAAATAACGTGCATTCCACACTAACAGTTTCGAATCAAACCTATACAGACACAAACATTTTGTCTATATTTATTATAGACTCTTTTCCTCTTGTAGTTACACCGCCATTTTATCTTTCTCGCGGTTACACCGTCATTTTATCTCTCTCGCGGTTACACCGACATTACATCTCTCTCGCGGTTACACCGCCATTACATCTCTCTCGCGGTTACACCGCCATTACATCTCTCTCGCGGTTACACTGCCATCTCATCTCTCTCGCGGTTACACCGCCATTACATCTCTCTCGCGGTTACACCACCATTACATCTCTCTCCCGGTTACACTGCCAGTTCATCTCTCTCGCGGTTACACCGCCATTCATCTCAACCAATAGTGAAATAATATCAAAATTAACCGGATATGAAATCCGGTTAATCATCCGGAGATGTAATCCGGACAACATTGTCCGGATATGTAATCCGGACAACACGTGATGTTTTGAGCGATTTAGGGTTACCCCGGTCAACACATAAGCGGTTTAGACATATCCGGACATCCTTTGGCCGGTTTAATGAAATATTCGGGTGATACTCAAACGGTTTAAAGAGAATTCGATTGTCTCTTGAGCAGTTTAGGAAGACATCCGATTGCCCCTTGGGCGGTTTAGGACAAATCTGGACAACCCTTGTCCGATTTAGGGTTGAATCCGGACAACACTCAACCGGATTAGAAAGAATCCGGACAACATTTATCCGGTTTAAAGTTGAATCCGTACAATATATATTTTGAGATTCATAAATAGAGCTGATAGCAATGAATTGCATACAAGCAATTAATACTCAAAAGCATAATACACTCACCTTTGAACTGCTGGTAAGAAAATTCCACTTTTTGTAAATCAATCGATATATAATCCGGATGCTCTTTCTTTGGAAGTAACCAAAAATGGTCAGCCCCTCTATAGGTAACTATTTATTCTTTATATACCCTTTCTAAAAGAGTAGGGCGGTTAAACTGCCTCTTCCCCCCCCCCTTCTCAAGTATGATCATATACACATGTATGTAACCTCATATACATACATAACTCATGCATACCTAACCATCAAGAATATAAAACAAAATTTAAAATTCTCAAAGTACTTAGATTGAATATTACATTTGATCACTGAATGATGGGATGACGCTGGAGGTCTCTTCAGCATTCACTGAGGCTTGTGCCGTCTTCACACATATGCTGACTAGTTTGTAATCGCTGAATACCGCTTCAGATCACGAACGCACTAGTCTCTAATCTTCAGTTTCTATCTTTGACATTGTTGAAGGTTATTTGGTGTGAGTTTTGTCTTCTTGAAGTATAAGAGTGATGTTCCCAAAATCATACAAATCAGATCAATTGTCCAAGAACACAATCAAGAATGAGTAGAGAGAGATTTTCACCAATATTGCTATTGAATTTCTTGAGAGAAAGTACAAGTGATTAATAACTCTAATCAGAATTTATGAACTGAACTCATTACAATTAGAGAACTAAATCCTATTTATACTAAGGAAATAGTAAAGACTAACTATTACAAAAACATTACAATGGAAGAACTTGAATACAACATTTAAGCACATCCTTGAACCCAACAATCTCCCCCTTTGGATTCAAGGTCGAGACATTGTAAATCTGGTTTTTCTAAGTCTGAGCAGTGTCTCTAGCCTCCTTAGTGCACTCCGATACTGCAATTTATCATCAAGCATGTTCAAGGCATTGATCAGCAAATACCTCTCTTTAGGACTCATCCTTTCCGACTCCGCAGCTCTATCATTATCAGCTTTTCTCGTCTCAAGCGCCATTCTCACCATTCTGATAGTGCCATCACAATATTTATTCAGCTCACTGAACCTCATGAACTTCTTTATCCAACCCTCGGCGCTGTATACCACTCCAAAGTCCTGTTCTTCAAGGATTATATACAAAGAATAGCCTTCAATATCTTCTAGCTCTTGATCAGGTCTCTTCAAGTTAATGATTCTCTGACTATCTTCAAGACTCATTTGAACATCAAGAACCATAGACACTTTGACATGACTTCACATAAATCTTTTGATAGCACTAAGACCAACAAGTGCTACTTCTCTTCTGATCGTCATGTTCCGCAGTTCGTGGTACATATGCTCCAAGTCTTCTAAATAAAGGTTAGAGAAATCAGCTTTGCTAAATACCCAGACCTTCCCATCTTGTCGTGTAACAGTGAACACTGGATACCAAACTTTAAGAAGTCTTTGGGCATCAATTTTCTTGATAGAGACGACTCAATGTCGGGTCCGAACACGGCTTATTGGGAGACGCTTTGCCTTGAGAAAGTTATTGTACTCTAGACGATAGTCTTGAGATTCTTTATAAATCCCAAGAATCTTGTTAGCATTGAGAGCTTTGCGGTGCCGGAGGAAGATACCGAAGTAAATGTCCTCCAGATAAGGTTTTCTGATTCTTGCACGATCATAACCTGGAACGTTGGCGCGAATTACAAGCGGCACATAGTTCTTTGTAAATATCTCAATCGGATCAAATGCCGCTCTCGGAGTATCAGACACACCAAGATCAACTGTAGTGGAGGGTTCAGGCAAAGTCTAACGATCACCCTGGAATGGGAAGACATGATCTTCTTCATTAATATCTGCTTCAATGTCAAAATACATCCCAGATGATTCATCAATGTTGTCAATATCTTCACCGAAATCCTGATCTCCACCCACTTCTGTAGCAAATGCTTCATTGAATCCAACATTGGCAGACAAATCCAGTAGCAACCTTGTTCCTATAGTGGAGTCCGCCAGCTTTTCAACCATTGGCTCGATCGCTGGATTTGTCTCCAAAATTGTCTCATCTTCAACAATTATTGGCCCAGTAATCCTTTCCCTTGTTGATTCTGGGACAGGACTTTCAACATTAACAACTTGAGAAATCAGCTCCCTTTCAACACTTTGAGCACGAGCAGATGACTCAGCCAGCCTCTGTCTCTTTATCTCCCCCTCATGATGATCCGGATCGTTCGGATCATCATGTCTTCTTTTCAGTGAGGTGGGTTGAGCTCGACATGTCTCTTCTAAGATAGATACCCTTTCGGATAGGGGATCAATTGAACTTTTCAGGGCTTGAGTGATTGATGTAATTAACTTACTACCTTTTGAGAAGCTAGAAGCAACTTCATCCTGAAAGGCCAAAAACTCTGAGGCTCTAACTGTGGGATCATTATCAACAAGCTGTCGGAGGACCCTAACCAGGTCTGCATCAGCCGCATCAGGGTTTTGTGTTGACATCAGCTTGGCGTACAACAGAGATTTAAGCTCATCCACCGATTGCTCTTATACCCTCGGAGGCTCAGGTACAGGCGGTGGTGATGGCACAAACGGTTGATCTTCTGCTACTGGCTCCTTCCCTTTCATTATCCTTTTGAGACATGAAATTTGTGCTTCCATATGATCTTGAACAGCCTTTAGGGCGCCGTTCAGATATTCCCTTGACACGAAGTCGAGTAAGATCACTCCTAGATCACTTAGATTGCCAATTGAGACAACGGTTGAATAAATTGTTGTGCCTACATTTAGTGTTGGCATGATGGTAGCACTTATAGGACTTCCGACCGGTCCTTGTGGTAGGTCAAAAGACACCACTCTGGTTGTTCCGGCAGGTTCACTAAGAACCGTAATTTGAGCAACAGATGATCTTGACTCTTGTGTACCTATGTGTATGGGCTCTAAACTCGAGGTGCACAGAATCAAAGTCGTAGGCTGGGGTAGTGGCCTACTGTTTTCAATATCTACATTCTCTGAGTGAGAAGTAGATAGAGTATGTGATAAATCCCCGTGAAGAATTGAAACAACTGGTTGTTGAGAACCAGTTGAGTGGTCGAGATGGGTGAGCAAATGCATAGCTGGGTTAGCTATGTCTTCTTCAATACCAACATTCAACGGATGAATGTCGATAGCATATGTGGGTGCCTGGCTAACTGTTTCGGCTGGGATAGGAGCTTGTTCTTCATTTTGTGCTCCACTCTCACACTCACCATCTTTTTCTCCATCCCTTACACTCAACCTCTCAACATTTTCAACTTGAGCTCCCTCATCACCTTTTACTGGATCGTCTTCCAGCATACGATCAAAATCATCATAAACTCCACCAAATTCATCAACATTGAACGATAAAGATTGTAGACTTGGGCAAGTCTGTGGAGCTTCTATCTCAGGAAAGATATCGTCAATGTTCTCAATCACTGCTCCGAGTTGAATATTCTAAGAAAGCATCGGTTGAGCAGGATTGTCAGCACCATAATCATCATCATCATCATCATCATCATCATCACCCTGAGCTGCCTGATTATCGGATATAATATATTCCAAACTTGAAGAAGTTATGAAAGTACTTTCTGTTGAAGTAGTGTGCTGATCAGAGGCTCCCCGCTCCTCATCACCCCTCTCATTTACATTTTTCTCTCAGCTCACAACCCAGTTCAGGTAACCCTTGTTCCTGAACACTCTCACCTATAGCTAGACCCTCTCTCTCAGCTAAGGCATGGGTTGATCCTGGGGTAAGTTCAACCGGTTCTGATTGAACTATAGGATCTATCACTCTCCTATAGTCTATTATGCACTAAGCCCTCTGATCAGCGAAGGCAAAAAGCTTGGGTGGGATTTCCATAATGGAATCAAGATCTTCAACTTTGGTTTGTTGCCGAATATGCGTCATGACGAACGAAGGCCCAAGTTCACTGTTTGCCCTGGCCAGGATGTCATCGTTCGCGTTCATCATGGCTTTAATGAATAATTGCAGAAATATTTGAAATGGCACAAACTTCCTCGCTTTGGATGGAAACCGTTTGGCATTGACCAGCTCGACGAGTTCGTTCCATATTATTAGCGCGTAATCGTACTTGCGCGTATATACGATCCCGTGGAAGAACTTCAAAAATGAACTGCTGTAGGTATCGATTCTGGCAGTTTTTGATGTTAGGCATCGGTTGAGGATTGAGAAAAGTAGATGCCATATTGACGGAAGGAATCGCCGTTTGAACTGCGACGGATTAGTCAACTCTTGCGAGTATCCTAATCGTTTGATATCATGGCAGAGTTCATCGTCGGTGACTAAAGATTCAAATCCTGTCAAGCCCGGTCCCAGTAGACGTAGTTGTTGGACCCATATACTCTAAAATTGCAAAAATATTGTTTGCTTAAAATATGAATTAAGAACAACAGGTATTTTTATTAATTAAACTGAATATTCAAAGAAAAACGTAAAGCAATAGAATAACGCTTTGAATAACCGAATGCTTTTATTTATAACAGATGAACAATTGAAGAACAAACGTAATCTCACAAGAATTTGCGTATAGTTTAAGTCGGCTCCTTCAAGTATTTTGAACCTAAGGCGGAGGCGTCCTTTTATACACATAGGTCTAACTAACTATGCTATAAATTAGGCGTGGAACTCTGAGCTGACTAGTTTGCATCCTTATCTTTGACTTTCCTTGATTAGCGAAGCAAACTTGGTCAAGCCGCCTTTAAGTTGCTAGATGCTTGCGAGAATGTCTGGGCTAACGTGCGCTTTTCGTGAAGAAGGTAGCCAGATGCTCTACATGAACATACAGAAGCTCTGCCTGTACTATGCAGAGACTCTGCATATGCAGAAGCTCTGCATGTACTATGCAGAGGCTCTGGGTCTTGGAGTTGTTGCTTTGAGTCAAGCACTTATGCTTTTTGGCGCACAAGACTTGAACGATCACGGAGATAGAGCACGGGCTCTGTATAATGGAACCTTCACTCTGAGTAAGAGCTCTGGTCCTTGATCCTCTGCATGAGAGCTCTTAACCAGACAACTTCTATAGACTAAGTCCTATTGACTAGAGCAAGACACTTCTTACTTACACTTTTACAGGTTTAAGGTCTAACAATATCCCCCTAAGTGTAAATAAGAAGGACTCTTACTTGATTTGCAAAACAAAAGTGTAAAAGAAGACAGAGGTCAAAAACAACCTCTGGTTTACATTAACTATCTAATGAAGTATAATACGATTGAAATTGAAATTACATTGAAATAAAACTGAGGATGTACTTACAAAAGATAAGAGGTCTTAAACATTTTGAAGTTTAATGAACTTCCTAAGAAGTTCACGAAATTCAAGCATATTTCGAATGGACCTTAGAATTAATTTTGGCACGCTCCTTGGCTCCAGGAGAGTTGTTTCTGCTCCTGACCAGATTGTCTCTTATATAGCGTAGAGTAGAGTTGGAGTATTTGTAATTTTGGCTTTCTCGAAAGAAGATCTTCTGTTTGTGTTCGTTTCGAAACACTACTCCCAGTTCTGGTTCTACCAAGACCGTCCAGGAGGRGATGYTRTTGATGCCGTGTAATTCTTCATTTGGGGCAGCCACTATCATTTGATCCACTTCTAGATCCAGAGCTAGTTGGAAGTCGAACTTGCTTTTGTAGTCAAGCAGATCTGTCATTATTTGGCGAATGGCAGAGTTGGCAACATCGAACTTCACTCCCTTGTCCTCTTGTGGTCTGTAAAGTAGAACAGATGAAGAAGATCCCATGGATTGAGATTAATGAGGTCATAATCTGTGAATCTACATATCCGTCCATGACTCCTCTGCACTGTGTACTCGTAGAACACTATCTGATTATGGGTAGAGGTGCGCTTCTTTATGTCCAGGACTTGTTTTATTCCATCAGCAAAGTGGACTGCAACGATTGGTTGAATGTAGCGATCGAGGAATCTCTGCCTGATGTGCTCTTGAGCCATAGGATGTAGACTGATTTTCTGGATCAGTGTCTCTTCCCTTTGGTTGTAGAGGAACTGGTAGATTTCCTCGCTATCTACCTTGTCCTTGATGGGTTTGTCGAGGGGTGCTGGGTTGAACATGGCATCCATGCTTGCTTCGATCCTTTGTACATGATCAGAGGGATGCTTTCGTTTTTGCCCGCTCGTTGTGCCTTCTGAGCCTACTCTGTTTGGATTGACCGGTACTTGCTTCATCGCAGGAGTGACAATTCTGGTCCCTTGAGCAGGGACCCTAGCTCTGTGGGTTCTTGGATGTGGTGGAGGAGCATCAACTGTTACTTCTTCTAGAGGAATGGCAACCGAATGTGTAGTAGTGACGAATCAGCCACATTTATGACGACCACCTATTCTTCTTGTTGAGCTGTTGTTGGAGCAACCATGCCCATATCATACTCTGTTGAAGAGGACAGAGCCAGGTCTGAATCGTTTGATCCATAGGTATATAGAAGGTTGATCACTTCTATATTCTTTTGTGGCCCGGCTGGCTCTGCCTCGGACGCCATGGGCATTTTCCCTTTGCATAGTGCCTCTGCGTTGTCTGGAATTTGTTGGCTTTGTCTGCTCTACCTTGATTGACCTTGCTGGCATAGGGTAGAGGACGATGGCACAGAGGGGGCAGCCAGAGGTATTGTACTTGGTGTGGCCGTAGGCAGGTTCTCCCCCTCTTGGCGATTTTGAGGACGAGACTCGTCTGGGTCCTCATCATCGTCAAGTCGCCTCCTCTTTGACGGTTCTGCACATGGAGATGGATCTCGCTATCGCTTAGGTCTTTCATCCTCTGCCCGAGACATGGATTTGATCACCTCCTTGATGGTTTTGAGGAGTTCGTCGACTGCAACGGCAACCCTTCGCACTTCATCATCTGAACGGTAGTTGAATCGTGCGAGAGTGTCGTTGATGTTCTTTGCTGCTGCTGTGGCCTTGCTATTAAAATCCGCAGTGAAGTCCGCCACCTTCTGTAGGAGTCTGTCACCCAGAGCATTCATGGCGCTCTGTGTGACATAATCCACAGGTACACTCAGAGGTATGAGGGATTGGTTGTTTATCGACGTAGATGCCTCAACCCTCTGTAGAGATGCAACGACCTGCTTTAATGTTGCTGTATTGGTTGCCGTCAATTCCATTAGAGTGTTGATATGAGAAGCATTTGTCTGGACTCAGCTCTTAGTACTCCCAAGGATGCTCGTATCTCATCCAGAGCARGTGTAGAAGGTGACGGCTCTACACGGGCCATGCTGAGTTTTAGCTCTTCCAAGGAGCATTGCATAGAGGTGAAAAGGGAATGGAACTCTTCCCTAGTGACATATGCAGATGGTGTAACCTCTGGCTCAACACATGGGCCAGATTGAGTCCCCGTTCCAGGACGCCTTCATTCACGACTTGATTGACTTTAGTCGGGGAAGGATTTCCAGAGGATCATCGTGGTTCTCCTTGAGGAGAATTCACTACCTCTGTTCTATCAGGGAGAGTACCGAAGGCTGGTTCAGAGCCAACCAGAGGCTCTCCATGAGTGGACTAAGTGGTTGGTCGAGAGTCTCAAAGTCTGGTGCACCTATTCCTTGCTCTGAACAAGGTTGGGGGTCTACTCGTGCAAAGGAAACAAATTCCTCTGTATGGGAAAGTGTCGTGATATGGGGAGACATATCACTTATGTTTTCAAAGGTTACACCCTTTTGAGAGGGTGTTCCATGTGGCGAGGTTTCCCTTTGGCTAATATAACCAGAGGCAGATGCGACCTCTGGTTGGATAGGATGGTTAGGGTTCGAGGTGTGCGCCTCTGTTTCAATGATCTCTATGTCTCGACCATCGGAGTGAGATAATGTGGTTGCACTTGGAGTGGGCTAGGTGAATCTGATGTGCTTATTTGGTCTAGGCTGCTATGTCCCACCCTGAGGCAGAGCAACTGCTTCACTTCCTCCCTCTTCTTTCTCTTCTACTTCCTCGCTCTCCTCTTCGTCTCCCTCACTCTCTGTCTCACTCTCTTCTTCGTCACTTTCTTCCTCCTCTTCTCCACTTCCCCCGGTTATGTAAGACCGTGCAGCATCGTCATAGTGCTCTTGGTCATCCCCTTGGTTTGGACTAGAGGATTGAGCCAAGATTTGACGAGCCTCTTCTTCTGCTCTGAGTCTGGCCTCTTCTCTTAGGCGAGCGATTTCTGCCTGCTCTTCTTCTGCTCGAGCAATCTCAGCTAATTATTCTTGCTCTGTTCATTCTGTCTCCTTTTTCTTTTTTTCCCTCTCAGCTTTCTTTTTCCTTGCCTCCTCTCGTTTTCTTTCTTTTTCTTTCTCTTGTTGTACTCTCACCCTTTCTTCCTCAGCTCTCATTCTCTCTTCTCCTGCTCTCACTGTTCCTCCCTCGACCTGAGGCATTGAGGTGTCCTCAGTTCTCTCTTCTTCCTCGGATGCTCCTATGCATACCAGGATTCGAGATACTGGTTCTAGTGTCTCGCGTGTACATCTGTACGCTTTCCTAATCTCCTTAGACTTCATGTAGCTTATGAGCCTCTTTGGAATAGGCCTTTCTGCTTCATAACCATCCTTGTGCACTGTTGGTCTGTATTGAGTGAGTACGTTTACCTTGTGAGGAGGTAGACGACCCACTTTAATATTGTTGTCATCAAGAGCTGGTCTTAGGAGAAGACCCAAGAATCGGGGAAACAACAAGGATGGCAGTTGTCTTCCTTTGGCCACTTCTTGACACTTTTTGGCCACGGCGGCCTTGAACTCGGTGTAGAGTATCAAGGAGTAGTCGAGGGACAGGTCGAAGAAAATGTTGTAGAGGATTTGAAGTACGCACGTGGAGCACATATCAAGGCTCCCTATCTTCCCTGTCAGCGAGCGATTGACCAATGTGAAAAGTGTATTCCACATAGGTGGTAAGTGTTGATGGCGATACTGTGACGGGTATTGAATGGCCTTGTTGTATCCCTAGAACTTCAGGAAAGTTACAATTTCGTCCCCGGAAGGAAGAAGGGCGTATTCAGAAAGCCCCAGGTTAGTTTTTGTTGGAATTTTAAGAACTCATGAAAACAGGGACCTTGAAATTCAAACAGTGCCGAATTCTTGTGTGGCAGAGACGAAGAAATCTCCTACGATCCCTCTTTGAGATTCAGTAACAGTGAAGGATTGCCAGTATTCTTGTATATATCTATCAGGAACCAAGTCATCGGTGTTGGTCAAGGATGGGTTCAAGAAGTGGTTTTGGAGAATGTTGATGATGGGATGGTATTTGGTGTCGAAGTTGTCAAGTTGAAGTTTTAGGGCATGGTTATTTGGTTTGATGGGGAGGGGAACTAGGTTTTGACTGGTATCTTCCATGGTTTTGTGGGTTGTGGTATGAGTTTGAGAGTTTCCAGATTCTGAGGAGGACATTGTTGCAGGTTTTGGGTTTGGAAGGAGATAACAGATTTTTAAGGTTTCAAGAAATAGTTCTTGAATCAAGAAATGGGATGAGGGAACGAATTTGTGGTACTTACTTGTTAAACAGGATGATTGGTTGAAGATTGAATTGATCTTTAAGCATAGGTTTGAGAGCTTTGAGTTCTGGCAATGGCGGGTGAAAGGTTGAAGACGACGGGAGTTCTTGAGAAATTTTGTAAGCGTAAAAGATTAATTTGGGGGTAAAGAAATTGTTTAAATAGAAAAAAAAAATAAAACACTTGAGTGTTTTAGCGCCCCAAAAGTCAGGTAAAACTGAACCGGTTTTCGCAAAGCCTGTGGGGGCCTGCCACGTGGATTGCCAGCTGCAAGTGGCGCCTCCCACGTTTGAAAAGATAAGCTCACAGGCGGTGATGCTGATTGTGGGTAACAACTTTTATTAAACAATTAAAATAAACTTCACGCCTTCTTAATTAAATAATAAACTTTACTTTTCAAAAAAAAAAAAAAAACAACACGAAAAGTTTCTAAGTGTAAATGTTCTGGTTCGAGAAAAGTAGAGGTTTTGATTAGAACCAGAGAACTATATGCAGAAGAAGGCATACCTTGGTATCTCAGACAGAGATTCGTGATTGGACTACACGTGTCCTCTGGAGAAAACTTTGCTATGCTTAGAGGCAGAGGCTCTGTTCTATAATCATAAAAAGTTTTAACGCATATGCTCTG
Source organism: Cynara cardunculus var. scolymus (assembly GCF_001531365.2). Lineage (NCBI taxonomy): Eukaryota > Viridiplantae > Streptophyta > Magnoliopsida > Asterales > Asteraceae > Cynara > Cynara cardunculus. Next base: position 90,494 of record NW_020200856.1, read on the forward strand.
TATAGTACATACAGAGGCTCTGTGTGATATGATCTCGTGCTCCCCCTTGAATAGAGCTCTTCTTATCTGCTTCCCCTTGAACTATGCTTGGATCTTTTGTGATAAGTAGAGCATATGTATAAATTTGAGTGCAGAGGCTCTGTATGTACTATACAGAGGCTCTGTATAACAAAAGAACTGGGAGTTATTAAGAGGCTCTGCATAAACTATGCAAAGGCTCTGTCTCATGGACCAATACAAATGAAAACAGAGATATGCATGAAGGAATGCAGAGGCTCTGTATAGTGCAAATAGAGGCTCTGGTTTAGTTTTGAGAGATTTAGCATACCTAACTTGCTAACTAGAAAATTAAATCTCTTTTCATCATGAGCTTTTGTGAAGATGTCAGCAAGTTGTAAATCTGTATTTACAAAGATCATTTCAATCGTACCTTTTTCTACATGGTCCTTGATGAAATGGTATCGAACATCGATGTGCTTTGTTTTCGAGTGTTGCACAGGATTGGCTGTGATTGCGATTGCACTTTCTGAGTCACACAGAAATGGAATCTTCTCAAACTCTACGCCATAGTCTTTCAGTTGAGTCTTCATCCATATCACTTGGGAACATCAACTGGCTACAGCTACATACTCTGCTTCAGCTGTGGAAGTAGAGACACAATTTTGCTTCTTCGGGGTCCAGCTTATGAGCTTGTCCCCAAGTAATTGGCAACTCCCTGATGTACTCTTTCACTGCATGATCAGAATCTATGTACGCAATAAGATTGAAACCAGAATGCTTTGGTGATACCAAAGACCCTAAAATTGAGTCCCTTTAAGGTATCTAAAGATTCTTTTTACAGCCGAAAGGTGAGATTCCTTTCGATTTGCTTGAAAACGGGCACAGAGACATGTGGCAAACATAATGTCCGGTCTACTAGCCGTGAGGTATAGTAGTGATCCAATCATTCCACGGTAAGTCTTAACATCCACCAGTTTTCCAGATGGATCTGTGTCAAGCTTAGTACCCGTAGCGATTGGTGTTCTCATGGTGGAAGAGTTGTGGAGTTGGTACTTCTTTAATATGTCAGAGACATACTTAGCTTGGCTGATGAAGATACCATCCTCCCTCTGTTTTACTTGCAAGCCGAGGAAGAAGGTCAATTCTCCCATCATGCTCATTTCAAAATCGCTCTTCATTAACGCATATAACTTATCACAATGCCTCTGGTTCGTTGAACCAAAGATGATGTCATCCACATATATCTGTACTAATAGCGTCTCACGTTTATACCTCTTAATAAACAAAGTGGTATCGATTTTACCTTTTTTAAAACCGTTAGATAAAAGGAAAGACGAGAGACGTTCATACCAGGCTCGAGGTGCTTGTTTAAGTCCATACAGAGATTTGTCTAAGAAATAGACATACTCTGGATGTGTGGAGCTTTCAAACCCCGGAGGTTGTTGAACGTAGACTTCCTCCTTCAGCCAACCATTCAAGAAGGCTGACTTTACGTCCATTTGATAGACTCGAAATCCTTTATGTGCAGAGAAGGCCAAGAACAAGCGTATAACTTCTAGCCTTGCTACTGGCGCAAAGGTCTCGTCATAGTCTATGCCTTCTTCCTAGCAATAGCCTTTTGCTGCAAGCCTGGCTTTATTTCTAACCACAATCCCATCCTCATCCTTCTTGTTCCTGAAAACCCATTTACAACCAATTGCAATTTTCTCCTTTGGTAAAGGAACAAGAGTCCATACCTTATTTCTCTCGAATTGTTGGAGCTTTTCTTGCATGGCATCAATCCAACTAGGGTCTTGTAGGGCTTCATGTACTTTCTTAGGCTCTACCATGCTAAGGAAGTTTACAAATAAACATTCATTAGATGTGGGAGCCCGTGTTTTTATGCCACTTGAAGGTTCACCAATGATATGGTGAAGAGGATGATTTTTTGTCCATTTTGTTCTTGGGACAGAGAGAGAAGTGGGGGACGTTTGATCACGTTCCATGGGCATGTTTGGCAGTAAGCTCGTTGATGGTGAAGAAGGCTCTGCTTGCTCCCCCTCGGATGATGGTACAGAGGCACCAGGTATAGAGCCAGAGGTATTCTGCTCTGGATCTACATGACTGGGCTCTGATGCAGAACTTGTTTGCTCTGGTTGTGGATTGATGTGATCTTCTGAGGAAGCAGAGGTGTGTGAAGGACCAGAGTTAGATGTGCTTGTCGTTTGTGATCCTTCACTTACACTTGCAGATGCTTCTCTTGGTGCACGTACAGAGATGTCTTCGTCACCATAGAAGTCTTCAAATAGGAGCCTGAGTTCCAATTCCCTTGACTTCATTTGAGAATTGGAAATCTGATGGTTAAGATTGAGTCTAGAGCTGAGGTACTCTGAAGACAATTGTTCTTTATCGTCAAACGAGACGTTGATGCTTTCCATGACCGTCTTGGTTCGTTGATTGAAGACTCTGTACGCCTTGGTTTTTGTTGAATAACCAAGGAACTTGCCTTCATCTGCCTTCTTATCGAACTTGCCAAGTTGATCTCTGTCATTTAGTATGAAGCATCTGCAACCAAAGACATGTAAAAATTTGATGTTAGGCTTTCTTTGGTTTATTAGTTCGTAAGGCGTCTTCATGTGCCTCTTAACCACCGTTGCTCTATTTTGAATAAAGCAGGCAGTAGAGATTGCTTCTACCCAAAAATGGGTTGGAAGACCAGAGCTGGCTAGCATGGTGCGTGCAGCTTCGACCAAAGTTCTATTCTTTCTTTCTACAACACCATTTTGTTGGGTGTCCTTGCTGCAGAGAAGTTTTGAGTTATTCCCTCTGTGTCCAAGTATGCATCGATCTTGGCGTTCTTAAACTCTGTTCCATTATCACTTCTCAGTTTTTGAATGCTGCTTTGTAGAAGTACTTGAATCTTGGTAATTAATTGTAACAACCCACATATTCTATATACCGATAATCCACATATATATACTCATAACACANAATGTAATATCATTTACAAAACATATGCTAAACAAAAACTCTCTTGAATACATTTATGAGCAACTAAATGTCATTCATTCTAAACTTTTCCCTTGCCTTTATCTTGCGTGGTATGATGATCTGCAAAACAGGTTAATCCAACAACTGAGCGTTAGACCTAAAAGTTCTAGTGAGTGTATAAATCTCAAATGAATAACACACTTTCCAAATGTTCAGATACATATACTTATTTATTTCTCTCGTGGTTACACCGCCATTACATCTTTCTCGCGGTTACACCGCCATTTCATCTCTCTCGCGGTTACACCGCCATTACATCTCTCTCTCTCGCGGTTACACCGCCATTACATCTTTCTCGCGGTTACACCACTATTTCATCTCGCTCGCGATTATACCACCATTACATCTCTCTCGCGGTTACACCGCCATTACATCTCTCTCGCGGTTACACCGCCATTACATCTCTCTCCTTAATTATATTAAAAAAATCTAACACATTATCCGGATTTGAAGTCCGGTCAACCTTGTCCGGATATGAAGTCCGGACAAACACTTAGAATATTAAGAAGGTTACATCGACCATGCCTTGAGCGGTTTAGCTTTAAGTCGGTTAACACATGAGCGATTTAAAGAGAATCTGGTTGTCCCTTGAGCGGTTTAAAAACATATCCGTTCAACACTTGAGCGGTTTAGTAGATATCCGGTCATAACTTGACCGGTTTAGGTAGATATCCGATCATAACTTGACCGGTTTAGGTGGAGTTCGCATGATATATATCATGTTCATATTAAGATAATTCAAAATAGAAATGAATTGCATGCAAATCTTTAATACTCAAGCATAAAACACTCACCTTATATTGATCGGATTAACTCTTCTGCCTTTACTCTCAATATATGAAAAAGATTCTCTCAAAAATCCACCCTTTATCTTTAACATACACTTGTTATTTATAGCAAGTGTATGGCTGTCTTCTACAAGAGTCGACTATACACACCCCAATGTCTTCTACAAGAGTCGACTATACACACTTACTTTAATTCAGAAGGAGCTAATCTATATGGTGCACGCGCAACAGGTGTTGCTCCAGGAATTAATTCGATCTGAAATTCTATCATCCGGTCTGGAGGTAGACTTATCAAATCTTTGGAAATACTTCAGGAAATTCCCTTACAATTGGGATATCCTCCATCTTTCCCTTCTCTTTCTTCATATCTATAGGATTTGCAAGAAAACTAACACATCCCTTCTTTACATACTTCCTAGCCTTTAGAACTGAAATTAGGCTAGAGTAACGATCCCGTCGATCTCCATAAATCACAACTCTTTCTTTTTCAGGAAAGTCTATATGAATCATCTTTTCATCACAGACTATGTTAGCTTGGTTTTTAGCTRACCAATCCATGCCTATAATTATATCAAATTCCCTTAGAGGCAAAAAAAATAGTTGTATAGGCACTTCACACCCTTCTATACTTATGAAGCATTCATCTATCTTTTCCTTAATTGAAATTTCACTATCATTTGCTGTTTCCACAATTAAATCCTCACTCAACGCTTTAGATTCTAAATGTGCGCAGTTAACAAACGACGGTGACACAAAAGAACGATTTGCACCTGAGTCAAATAAAACTTTGGCACATACTGAATTAACAAGGAATGTACCTGTCACCACTTCAGGGTGCTCTTCCGCCTCACCTCTTGTCATCTGAAAGGCTCTCCCTCTCGCAGACTCCCCATGTCTTATTTCTCCTTTACTACTTGTATTAACACGATTATCCATTTATCCCCGACCTGTTGGCACATAACAGGTCCTTGGCCCCCAGAATATCCAGATCCCCGTCCTCCAATAAAACCAGACCCTCGACCTTTAGCTTGCGTACAATCGGCATTTACATGTTGAGATGAATTACAAGTAAAACACCTCCGTGTCATCCGACAATCTCGAGCTATATGTCCTGGTTCCTGACATTTAAAACATACTCGAGATTCTGTATTGCAATTTCCCTGATGTATCTTGTGACATCGGGTACATGCCCTATTAGGAAATCTTGAGACTGGCCGATTCAAATTTTCAATAAACCTCGGTCTACGAAAATCAGTTACTGTAGCTTCCCCCTTTCTTTTCTCTCCAACCTTTTCTTGTGGTTGTCGGTTAATGTCTTGCTCTAGTATTTCAGTAGCATCAACTGCCGCTTGAAATGTTTTCGGATTCCTGGATATCACATATTTCCGAAGATTCGACTCCAACCCCCAGATATACTTTCTCACTTTACTGTTTTCAGATATAATATAGGCTTCAGCAAACCTAGATTGTTCCATGAAAACTTCTGTATACTGGCGGACTGACATGTTTCCTTGCTCAAGACGAAAGAAATCATCTTCCAACTTTCTTACTGCAACTTCAAGACAATACAACATTTTAAACTTAACCACAAATTCTTCCCACAGCATGGTTTTCAGAATATTCGGATCTGAACTGGACAGAACTTCCCACCAATACAAAGCACTTGATCTTAAATGAGATACAGCAAACATGACTTTGTCCTCTTTTGTACTTTTACTGATTTGCAGACTCAGTTCTATTTCTTTAAGCCAACACATAGCTTTAACAGGATCACGCTCACCAGAAAACTTAGGAGGTTTACAAGCAAGAAACATTTTGATATCTCCTCCTTTTTGTATTGAGGACGAAGTAAGGGGTACAGATGTACCAGTTACCGGTGTACTAGCTTCGGCTTCCTCCTGATAATTGGGATTTCTTACCACTTCTGGATTATTTTGGGATGTACGCCCCAACAAATTCACCAAACTTTCTTGGAACTTTCCCAACTCTGCTGCCAACATTTCATGGGTAATAAATTCGGGATCAGGAACATTGTGTCCACCCCTTGTCCTTCCTCTACCATGGCCAGACATTGAATTTTCTTGGGCCGACAGTTCCTGTTCTTGTCTTGTACCTCAACCTCTTCCTCGACCCCTGCTACGACTTCGCGTTTCTATCGTCATCACATTCTTTGGGTCCTCTCCTTGTGTTACGTTTCTTCTTCCCTGACCTCTTCCATAACCAGTAGAGGTTCTTTCTGATTGATTAATCATATATAATCAATCTTTCTCATAATAGGTTCAATAACATATTCCCTATGTTCATAGACCCAGTGAAACCTATTATCATAAGTTCCGTACCTCTAGTTTAAGTCTAAGTATTTTGAAAATACCCAGATCCCTTAAACTAAGGCTCTGATACCAACTATAACAACCCACATATTCTATATACCGATAATCCACATATATATACTCATAACACAGAATGTAATATCATTTACAAAACATATGCTAAACAAAAAC
>NW_020200856.1:97157-107144 GCF_001531365.2 Cynara cardunculus var. scolymus
TCGCGGTTACACCGCCATTACATCTCTCTCGCGGTTACACCGCCATTTCATCTCTCTCGCGGTTACACCGCCATTACATCTCTCTCACGCGGTTACACCGCCATTACATCTCTCTCCTTAATTATATCAAAAAAATTCTAACATATTATCCGGATTTGAAGTCTGGTCAACCTTGTCCGGATATGAAGTCCGGAGAAACACTTAGAATATTAAGAAGGTTACATCGACCATGCCTTGAGCGGTTTAGCTTTAAGTCGGTTAACACATGAGCGATTTAAAGAGAATCCGGCTGTCCCTTGAGCGGTTTAAAAACATATTCGTTCAACACTTGAGCGGTTTAGTAGATATCCGGTCATAACTTGACCGGTTTAGGTAGATATCCGGTCATAACTTGACCGGTTTAGGTAGATATCCGGTCATAACTTGACCAATTTAGGTGGAGTCCGCAGGATATATATCATGTTCATATTAAGACAATTCAAAATAGAAATGAATTGCATGAAAATTTTTAATACTCAAGCATAAAACACTCACCTTATATTGACCGGATTAACTCTTCTACCTTTACTCTCAATATATGAAAAAGATTCTCTCAAAAATCCACCCTTTATCTTTAACATACACTTGCTATTTATAACAAGTGTATGGCCGTCTTCTACAAGAGTCGGCTATACACACCCCAATATCTTCACATACCTCACACACTTACATAAATATATATATATATATATATATATTAAAATCTCAAATTAAACTTGTAACCTGAATATTACATTAATTTGATTAGCAGCTCTGGTACATCTGATTACATAAATATATATATATATATATATTAAAATCTCAAATTAAACTTGTAACCTGAATATTACATTAATTTGATTAGCAGCTCTGGTACATCTGATTTCTGCCTCACAAACTTAATCCATGTATATCGTGAGTATTCATCAATTAAGACTAAGATATACTTCTTACCAGACAAGCTTTGCACAGAGATTGGACCACAAAGATCCACATGAAGCATGTGTAGAGGTCTGATGCAGGATACATCTGTCTTAGATTTATGAGATGCTCTTTTGAGCTTTACCATCTCACACGCAGAGCAAAGATGGTCCTTTTCGAACTTTATGGCAGGAAGTCCATCAACCAAATTATGCTTAACAAGCTTCTCTAAATTTTGAAAATTGAGATGCGACAACTTGTGGTGCCAGAGCCAAGCTTCTTCACTCTTGCGAGACACAAGACAGAGAGTCTCTAAGTTGTCTCTTGGTGAGAAGTTCATGAGATACAGATTGCCTTTTCTCTTAGCTCTTAGAAACTCCTGACCTGATTCTGACATAATGGAGCAAGCTTCCTTTTGAAACTTGACATTGTAGCCAGAATCACACAGTTGACTTATGCTCAAAAGATTATGTTCAAGCCTAGAGACATAAGCAACTTTGGAGACAGAAACCTTACCTTGTAGTAGATCCCCGTATCCCTTTATTTCTCCTTGTTTATTATCTCCAAAGGTTACTTTTCCTCCAATCTTCTCTCTATATGAGGAGTGCAACCTCTTATTGTCGGTCATGTGTCTTGAGCATCCGGAGTCAAGATACCAAATGTCGACATGCGGCTTCTGCAAAACAAATTATAGGGATTTAGGTACCCATTTCATAATGGGTCCTCGATGATTAGGGACAGAGGGTTGCTTTTTAAGCTTGGGAGGAGGCTTCGTCTCTTGACCTGAATTAACAGACTTGGCTTTAGGAGCCTTCTTTCTCTTTTGGGTCCATTTAGATTTAGACTTTAATGACCCAGAGAGTAGACAGTTAGGGTCAGAGAAGTGTTGTTTTAATTTCAGCAACAGAGAAATACACTCACAATTATGAAAACATTTTGAATGACAAAATGATTTATTAGCTTTAAAGAATAAATTATTACAATCACTCCTAGCATTGGTAGTTCTAGCAAACTTTCTATCTAGATCTGATTGTTTTAACACAAAATGAGTCTTCTCTGATTTCTTCTTTCCTACTCCTTTGGCCTTCAAAGGCCTCTTTGAAACAGAGGAACTAATATTAGAGCAAGCAGCGGATTTTCCCTTCTGTTCCGGAGTGAATATAATTGGCTTAGATTTGGAATTTGAGCCCTTTGAAGCAGAAGAAACCGACTTTGCACTCTTTACCCTGTACTCAAACTTGGGAGTGAATTTAGCATTTGTCGACATGCTTGCACGACCAGAACCCAGGAGAATCTTTTTCTCAATTGGGTGCTTTGCAACCTCTGGTTCTTTGGCAAAGGCCTCTGTCTTAACTTGCTGTTCAAATGAGTTCACCCCTGACTCAGAGTCAGAGTCAAGAAAATCCTTGTGTGAGTATCGAGATGCAGAGATATCATTAAGAACTTGAGATTCTCGTAAGCATGAGCTACAAGCTTCATTTGTCCTTTGTTTTAATGGACTTTCAAAAGTATCCAAGGAGTTACACTCAAAAGAATCTGCATGACCTTTAGGAGGATAGTTCAAGGCCTCAAGCAAGTCTTGCTCGAAGACCTGTCTTATCGTTTCTGTAAAGCAATCCATCAATTTCGAATCCAGAGTATTAAGAAAATTACCTGTGGAAGAACTCTTGATTTCATCTAGTTCAGGTTTGACAACCTCACTTTCAGTCTTAAGATGTTCAAGATTTGTAAAGCCAAAACAAAAAATCTCATTTGTCTTCAGTATGCATTTTAATTCAACTTGTGGAACACATTTTGAAGAGTAAGAGATGCTTTTGAATTTCAACTTGGGGGTTCTGGCTTCACTTTCAAGCTTACATCTTTTAAACGGTGAGGCTGTATGCAAAATAGGAAAATCTGGTTTCTGTTTTTTGCCCAACCTAAACATGGATTCAAGAGTGTTTTTCTTCTTCCAGGTGAGGTTTAGGTCTATATAACCTATCCCCGCTTTATCCTGTTAAGAGTTAACTTTTTCATACACCTGCTGAGCATCTTGATATTTCTTATCAAGAGCTCTTTTCTTTGTAAGCTCTGGTGTAGGAATTCCCTTTCCTTTTGAAAATAGTCTTTTAGGGCTTCAGAGTTTAGTCTGTCTCTCTCTTTTTCTATTAGCTCTGTATTCTTTTTCTTTATAGCCGCTTTTAATTCTAAGCACTCTGTTTTGAGACTTGTTTCAATGGATCATTTTGTTTGTAAAAGCTTTTCATTCTCCACTAATAACTCTTGTTTTTCTACAGTTAGTAGCTCTATATCTCGTTCAAAGAATAATTTTTCCTTCTCCAAGGATTTTCGTTTAGATTTTTCGAAAGAGAGCTTTTGTCGTAGATTAACAAAATCGTTTGTCAAAGCAGAGATGCTCTCCTCCAGGTCAGAGTGAGAGTAACCAGAGATAAAACATACCTGGGAGTCAGAGTCAGATCCAGACTCATTCTCAACAGCCATTCCACAGAAGTTGACTTGATCTTCTTCATCAGATGAGGAGTCAGAGACCCAATTCTTTTGTTCTGCCATGAGACTCATTTGTGATCGATTATACTTGTACTTATTTTTGTAGTACAGTTCATCTTTTGCAAGAGGGCCTCTGCACTCTTTGGTTTAGTGCCCCATCTTTCCACACCTGAAGCATCGGACGCCTTGCTTCTTTTGTTCCGACTGTTCTTCCTTCTTCTTGTTGGGAAAAGAAGAAGGGTTCCTTCCATCGAAAGACTTCCCTCTGTTTCGGTCGTTTTTTCTTCCTCTTTTGTCGAAGACTTTCTTTCCAAATTTCCTTTGGAATTCCTTGGTGATCAGCGCCAAGGATTTCGCAAAGGCGTTAATGTCGTCGTCTTCAGAGCTAGATGCTCTGTCTGTATCATCATCACTCTCCAAGATGAGAGCCTTCTTTCCTTTCCTCCTTTCTTCTCTGGGTTTCCATTCTCTGTGTGGCTGGCATGTTCCTGTCTCTTTTGAATCAGAGACAAGAGCCAGAGGTCGACCCAGAGCGACCTTTGCCTTCTGCATCTCTTGTTCTTGTGCTTGCAGCATCCCATATAAATCATGCAGAGTCCATTCCTACAAATTCTGATTTTTCTGGAGGGACATCGTCAGATTACCCCATTCAGCATTCAATCTCTTCAAGAAGAGCATGTTGTTCTCCTCTTGTGTTCTAATCACGTCACACTTAAGGCATTTGTTGATCAGAGTGTTGAATCGATGATAAGTCTGTTCTAAGACTCATCAGGGAGTCCCTGGAAGCTGTTGTACTCATTGAGGCACTAGGCACAACAATTCTTCTTCATCTTGATGCCCCCTTCCAACTGGTTGTCTAGTTAATCCCACAAATCCTTCGCCGAGTCGCACGCATCCAGTGACTAAAAGATTTTGTTTGGAAGTGTCATGACCAAAAGTCATTTGGCCTTTTGATCCACTTCCACTCTTCGCTTGTCTTGATCGTTCCAGTCACGACGAAGTTTGGGAACTCGTCTGGCAGGTACCTCAACTGTGTCACCAGCAGCAGGAATCCTAGAGATGATGGTAGTAGGGACGTATGGGCCATTTAAGATTGACTCATACAATTCTAGGTCAAGGCCCTCATAGAAGTTGATCATTCGAATCTTCCATTGGGGATATTCTTCCCTAATGAGAGTTGGAGGTTTTGTCAAGGAGCCGGCACTATACATGGAACTCCATGATTGAGAAGACGACATTTTGAGTTGAAATTTCTTAGAAAAAAAAAATTGAAAAGAAGGAAGATCGACTGCCAAGCGATTTCCAGATTACTTAAAAGCAAACGTTTTTAAGATTTAACAGTATGAGTGATCTTTAAAAGGAATAATCAAAACAAAATTAAGAGTTTAATCCTGTCGGATATCGATCGACTAATCAATTGATGTGATTAGCAGGCTCTGATACCAATTGTTGGACCCAGATACTCTAAAATTGCAGAAATATTGTTTGCTTAATATAAGAATTAAGAACAACAGGTATTTCTATTGATTAAACTGTTTATTCAAAGAAAAATGTAAAGCAGTAAAATAACACTTTGAATAACCGAATGCTTTTATTTATAAAAGATGAACAATTGAAGAACAAACGTAATCTCACAAGAATTTGCGTATAGTTTAAGTTGGCTCCTTTAGGTATTTTGAACCTGAGGCGGAGGCCTCCTTTTATACACATAGGTCTAACTAACTATGCTATAAATTAGGCGTGGAACTCTGAGCTGACTAGTTTGCATCTTTATCTTTGACTTTCCTTGATTAGCGGAGCAAACTTGGTCAAGCCGCCTTTAAGTTGTTAGATGCTTGCGAGAATGTCTGGGCTAACGTGCGCTTTTCGTGAAGAAGGTAGCCAGATGCTCGACATGAACATACAGAAGCTCTGCCTGTACTATGCAGAGACTCTGCATATGCAGAAGCTCTGCATGTACTATGCAGAGGCTCTGGGTCTTGGAGTTGTTGCTTTGAGTCAAGCGCTTATGCTTTTTGACGCACAAGACTTGAACGATAACGGAGATAGAGCGCGGGCTCTGTATAACGGAACCTTCACTCTGAGTAAGAGCTCTGGTCCTTGATCCTCTGCATGAGAGCTCTTAGCCAGACAACTACTATAGACTAAGTTCTATTGACTAGAGCAAGACACTTCTTACTTACACTTTTACAGGTTTGAGGTCTAACAGTAGTATTCTTCGACGTTTTAAAGTCAGATGACTTACATATTCGTCTACGCTTCCTTCAAAATAATAGATGTCTCCGTCTTTGGCAAGAGTTAACGTATTCCAAAACTGTTGTAAGTAAATCATCGGGACAGAAATATGGGTAGAAAAGGCATAGGATATAGGATGTCCACGAAGGATTTCTGGTATTATTTGGTATTCAGAAGGTATGTCGAAGTTGAAGGAATGGTTGTTGGGTTTGATTTCGAGAAATTGGCTTTGTGGTAGTAAGGTTTCTTCTAGAATTGGTTGGTTTCAAGGCTGGGGTGGGTTGTTAAGATTATCAGATCTGACTGAAGGAATATGGGATTTTTCGCTAGACTGATTTTGTTGGTCAGCCATTTGTTCCTATAAAAATTCCAGAATATTAGATCTTGGGTAATGAAACAAAGCTAGTATCCCAAAATCAAAACCAAAAAACATTTCTAAAAGAAATTGAAAAACATTAAAAAAAATTAAAGTCTAAAAATAATAAAACTAAAAAAAAATCTAAGTAAAAAAAATATCACTAAGAAAAATAAGAAACTAAAAAAAATTTAAACTAACAAAAATAAAAAATCTAAAAAACAAATTTAACTAAAAACTAAAAAAAATATCCTAAAAAAATTCTAACAGTAAAAAAATATCTAAAAATAATTCTAAAAAAAAACTAAAAAAAATTCCACCCGGATTAGATATCCGGATGAAGAAGAACAAAAAAAAATTCTTAAGTCTAATAGAAATCTGGTCAACCCACGCGGATTGAGGTTGACCGGATTAAACTCCCGTCACCTTCTCCGGTGAGAGTCCGATCAAAATACAACTCAAAAACGTCTAAAAACAATAAACCTATACTAAACCTAAAACCTAAATCAGGCAACACTAAAACTTCTAATCTAAAAACCGATTAAGAACAATATGAACTGTTTTATTAGAATCGATTTAGGTGATTTAACTAGTTTTAATTCGCTTTTAGTCCAAAATCGATATTTACAGATTTGGTTCATTTTAAGATTCAATATGAATTAACAGTCCAAGAAAAGTGACAGTCCAAGAATCAGAATCATCAAGTCCAAAAGAAACAAGTTTAAACCTTAGAAGAATAGAGATGAAACAAAGATTGATTGGATTGTGTATGAACTTGAGCGATTTATGCAATATGGTTAACTGGAGATGACGATGAACAGTGGTAAGCGATAAATGTGAAAGTAAAAAATGAAGTGTAAAAACGATCGAGTATTTATAGTAAAAGACAAAAAACCGTTCAAATTCTAAACCGCTCAAGACTCATCCGGATTAGGATAAATCGGACAAGAGGTGTCTGATTTAGAATATATGAAATCAACCAAGAGTTAATCCGGACGATAAATCGCTCAAGGCACAAGCGATTTAGATGAACACCGCTCAAGAGTCATCCGATTTACAAAGAATACCGCTCAAGAGATAAGCGATATAAGACTTAAATCGCTCAAGGAACGAGCGATTTAAACACTTAAAACGCACAAATAAAACAAGCGATTTAGAAATCCGCTCAACAAACAATTTACAAGGATATCGCCCAAAAAATACGCGATTTGGACATAAATCGCTCAACGGACGAGCGATTTATACTTAAATCGCACAAAGAAGCAACAAGCGATTTAAGAATCCGGTTAATAATCCCAAACGATTTAGAAAATCGCCCAACTCCTTAAAACATATCTAATCTTATCCGGATAAGAGTTTATCGAATAGCCTTTTGTCCGGATTAGCCTAAATCAGACACTTTTTTGTCCGGATATGCAATAAATCGGACAAAGTGTTGTCCGGATTAGTCTAAATCGGCCAAACACTTATATTTTTAAACTCTAAATCTTTCAAAAATTAGATATTGTTTAATAACCTGTAAGAAAATTTTAAACCAGTTAGTTCATACAGATATGTTCACTCCCTCTCAAAATATGAATCAGATAAAAATACAGATAAAAATCCACACTCCCCCTCAAATATAGATTTCCACGATCAAAGAATTTAAAATCACATAAAAAATGAAATACTGATTTGTATTAAAAAATACAGATATTTTGACCAAATGAATTTGAATTAAATACAGTTCAAGAAATTGAACTGTTTTTAATAAAATTTCAAAATTTCAAATTCAACATGCCTAACTTAGATACTATAAAGCTGAAGCTTTTTTCATCTAAAGCTTTCTTAAATAAGTCGGCTAACTGAAATTCTGTATTTACAAAATACAACTCAATGGTTCCTTTTTCTACATGATCTTTAATGAAATGATACCGGATATCTATATGTTTGGTCTTAGTGTGTTGAATAGGATTACAAGATATGGCAATTGCACTCTTGGAATCATAATAAATGAGAATTTTATTAAAATAAAACCCGTAGTCTCTGAGCTGTGTCTGCATCCATAAAACTTGAGAACAACAGCTAGCAGCAGCTACATATTCTGCTTCAGCAGTAGAGATGGATACGCAATTTTGTTTCTTTGACGCCCAGCTGACTAGTTTATCTCCCAGAAATTGTAGATGTCCCGTAGTACTCTTCCTGTCCAGCATACAACCTGCATAATCTGCATCTAAGTATGCTGTTAGTTCAAAGGTAGTACCCTTGGGATACCAGAGTCCAAGATTAGCAGTCCCTTTTAGATAACGGGAAATGCGTTTAACGGCACTAACGAGGGTCGTGTCAATATTACCTTTCGAGAAACCTGATTTTACCAGAAATTCTGATAATATGTCATACTAGGCTCTCGGTGCTTGTTTAAGACCGTATAAGGCTCTGTCGAGGATGTATACGTGATCCGGCTTTGACTGATCCACAAACCCCTCCGGTTGAGCAACATAGACTTCTTCCTTGAGAAGACCATAAAGGAATGTTGTCTTGACGTCCATCTTGTACATAGTGAAGTTCTTGTGTGCAGCGTATGCCAGAAACATCCTTATCGCTTCGATCTGTGCTACCGGGGTAAAGGTTTCATCGTAGTCAACACCTTCTTGCTGATTGTATCCTTTAGCAACGAGTCGAGCCTTATTTCTGACAACAACGCCGTCTTCATTCTTTTTATTCTTGAAAACCCATTTTGTACCGATAATCGTCTTACTGTTAGGAACGGGTACCAACCTCCAGACTTTCAGTGCTTCAAATTGGTTCAGCTTATCTTGCATCGCAAGTATCCAGTCCGGATCAGCTAAGGCTTCAGACACCTTAGTTGGTTCAATGTTACTCAGAAACGTGGAATATAGATACTCATTAGCTGTAGCGGACCGAGTACGAATAGGTGCTGATGGATCACCAATAATTTGATGTATTGGATGATTCCTAGTCTACTTTTTGCTATGAGGTAAGGGAATACAGGAACTTTGATCTGAGTTTTGATCAGTGTAAGCATTTGGGGAGTTAATTGAAACAGGTTCAGGTGAAGGTTCAATATTTGGAGCTGGATTAGACTGAATGTCTGACTGAGGTAAGGTATTTTCATCTTCAACGACCGACACCTTTGGCAAGTCAGTAATTACACCCTCTTCACACTGAACTAGAGTAGGAGTTTCCATCTGAATTTCTTCATCTACTTCTTCTGTTTCTTCTTTAGTTTCAGTTACTGGAACATCAGCAGATGGACCAGATAACTGTTGTTCGGTTTGAATATCCCTGGACAAATCATTGAACTTATTAGATTTATTTTTGAAATATTCATCGTAAAAAATTTCAAATAAATAATCTAAATCAGAATTCGAAGATTCAGTTTTATCTGCTTTCCGCGAAATATTAATTATCAGCCCGGGTCCTGAACCGTGTTGTTCAGAAGCCACTTCAATAACTTCATCGAATGAAACGTTGACGCTCTCATTGATGATTTTTGTCTTTTTGTTGTAGACCCTATATGCAGCAGATGTTTTTGAATAGCCTACGAAGACAGCTTGTGAAGTCCCAAAATCATACAAACATGATATGATCTTCAAGAATTAAGATAAATAGAATAACAGAAAGAATATCTTCAAAGAAAGATTAGATTGAGAGAGAGAGAATTACAGCTGAAAAACTTGATTACAATTTGCTAATCACTTCATAATGACAATTACAAGGAAAATACTATGTATACAAGGAAATAGTAAAACTACACTATTACAAAATAAAGCTATTCTGAGGAGAAACTTGAATACAACTTTAACGCTCTAACTCAAACCCAACATTCTCCCCCTTTGGATTCAAGTTTGGACTCTTGTGAATTTCGTTTTGTGCAGTCCAAGAATTTTCTCCAATCTTCTCAGAGCATTCCTATATTGAATTTTCTCCTCGAGCAAATTTATCGCGTTGACAAGCAAATATCTTTCCTT
>NW_020200857.1:0-2723 GCF_001531365.2 Cynara cardunculus var. scolymus
AGACTCAATTAGTGATCAAAAAGACTTAAAGGGGGGACATATATCCTTCTGATTCAATATCAACTTTCTCCAAATGAGAAATTGATAGATTGTAAGCTGCGTGCCCCAAGTGTTGTTGAAACACTTATCTGTTAAGAGATAAATGAGTAGCTGGTGGGGTTGTGACAAGAATTGGCCTGGGCTTTCCCTTTTTCAATATTAGTCTCGAAAGAATTGAGAACTAATAAATTATGTGGTATGCCCGGTATGTTAGAAGATTGGCACAGGATTCTTATGTTCTTTTAGTCGTGACACAACTCTCATCAATTCTTTTGTCTCACAACAACTGCCCTTCTCATTTTCATTTTAGTCTCAGCACACAAACCCATTTTGTATTTAAGCTCACTCAGATATGGTTATCCTCTTGGGTAGGTTTGTCGGTTCTGACATTCCATAGAGGTATTTTTGGTAAGCACTCAGTCCCTCCTAAATACAGTATGCTCATATGATCACAAGAGTTGATCAAAAATAATATTTCAGATAAACCACAATGATCAGATAAAAATTGATCAATATATTTGGCTTTAAGCACAATCAATGAAAGAATGATGCAACAATGATCAGATTATTCGATATGCGAGAGAAATGAATGAAGATCTGTAAGTACGAGTTTACATATTCTGATTAAAAAAATGAAATGTATATCAATTAAGGTAAAAAAAATCAGAAAATCAACCTTTGAATACAAACGAGCGTATTATCACCGAAAAATATATTATTTTAAGAGACGTGATAATAACAGTTTCAAGAATAGTTGAAACGGGTATTGGAATTATGCTCGATGAGAAATTACTCAAGTAAAAATCTCAGGAAATACATGTTCAAAAAATGTACTCGTTTGCTTAAAAACAACTCATTTTCCAACAACATTTATTCAAAAACTTCTAAAGACTCCCCTTATAAAGTAGATTGAAGTAATTTTTCAGTTCAGCTCAAAAAATATGGAAACATTTTAATAACGGATCCTAAACTGGGTGTTTAGAAACCACACTCAGTAAAGCATAGGTCCTGAACTGTATTGTTCAGAAGCCTTGTTTGGAACAAATTACAACTTCCCCACATTAGTGTAATATTCGGGTTACAAGTTTTGATTTGAGATTGTGGAATATATATATATATATGTGTGTGTGTGTGTGTGTGTGTGAGGATGTCATAGCCGACTTTTTGTAAAAAAAGGCGATTATGGCACTTGCTATTTTATAGCAAGTGCCTGTGAAAAAGAAAAGTTTCTTTTTGGCTACTTTTAGAAGGAAGTCTGGGTGAAAAGAGTGTAAGAAGTTGCTGATAGTAGAAGTCAATTCGAATCAAGGTGAGTGTATTCTGTTTTGAGTATAAATTGTTGGCATTCAATTCATTGCTATTAGAATTGCCTTATTTTGAATCATATTGAATGTTGCATGGATTACTCCTTAAACAGGACAAAGGCTAACCGGATTTCATCTAAATCGGCCAAGAGTTGTCCGGATTCAACCTTAAACCGGACAAGAGGCATGCGGATTCTTCTTAAACCGCTTGAGTATCGACCAGATTTCATTTAAACCGGCCAAGGGATGTCCGGATATGTCTAAATCGCTCAAGATTTGTTATCCAGATTCCAAGTCTGGTCGACTGTCCGGATTATCATATTTTTGGTTCCAAGTTTTTTGTCCAGATTCCATATCTGAACAATGACGACCGGATCTCCCTATCCGGCTGAATTTTGGTTAAGTTTTTTTTATCAGAGAGATGTAATGGCAGTGTAACCGCGATGTAATGGCGGTGTAACCGCGAGAGAGATGTAATGGCAGTGTAACCGCGAGAGAGATGTAATGGCGGTGTAACCGCGAGAGAGATGTAATGGCGGTGTAACCACGAGAGAGATGTAATGGCGGTGTAACCGTGAGAGAGATGTAATGGCGGTGTAACCACGAGAGAGATGTAATGGCGGTGTAACCGCGAGAGAGATGTAGTAAATAATTATATCTGTACAGGTTTGATTCTAAACTAATAGTTTGGAATGTAAGTTATTGGTATGAGATTTGTACAATCACTAGACCTTTTGTTCCAATGCTCAGTTGTTGGACTAACCTATTTTGCAGGTCATCATACATCGCAGGACAAAGGAAAGAGAAAAGTTTAAACGATGAAATTTAGTTACTCATAAATGTATATTAGAAAGTTTTTGTTAGCCCATGTTTTATAACAATATTAGATTTGGTGTGTTATATGTATAATCATGTGGATTATGTGTTAGTGGAAATTGTGGGTTGTTACAGTTGGTATCAGAGCCTTAGTTTAAGTGATCTGGGTATTTGCGAAATACTTAGACTTGAACTACAGGTGTGGAAGTGTTATGATAATAGGTTTTAGGGGTGAGCAGCGAAACTGGGTACCCGGCTATGAAACAGGAACCGCCTTGGAACTGTCGGTTCCGGAACCGGAACCGATATGAGTGGTTCTGGTTCCGGTTCCTAAAATACGGAACCGATTGAGAATTGTTCCGGTTTCGGTTCTCAATTTTTCGAAACCGTTACCCGCCGGGTACCCGGTATTTTTCAAGTAAAAAAATAATTATTATTTTTTAATACCAAATTTATATTAGGTTTACATCTTGAAAGCACGTCGTCATTTTCATTCTTCATCTAAATTCTCCATATAAAATGATTCGTATTTTTTCAAATTGTGTTTTCACTTGGCTTCATAGT
>NW_020200857.1:2843-8630 GCF_001531365.2 Cynara cardunculus var. scolymus
CCCGAAACCGGAACCGGTTCCCGGCGGTTCCGGTTCCGGTTCCAAAAATTTAAGAACCGCTCTAACCGGTTCCGGTTCCGGTTCCAATATCTCAAGAACCGCCGGTTCCGGTTCCAGTTCCGGTTTCGGTTCCGGTTCCGGTTCCTGTCAAAAAGGGCGGGTACCCGCCTATGCTCACCCCTAATAGGTTTCACTGGGACTATAAACATGGGGAATATGTTATAGCCGAACCTATTATGAGAAAGATAGATTATATATGGTTGATATAATCTGAGTTATGAATAGACTTGAGGATAAACGTGTTATTATGTTTTGATTATGCCAATAATCATATTTGTTTAAATGTACAGAAAGAGTCATACAACTGAGAAATGGTAGATAATCCTAATCAATCGGAAAGGATTTCTATAGGTTATGGAAGAGGTCGTGGAAGAAGAAACGTAACCCAACGGAAGGACCCGGAAAATGTAATGATAATAGAAACATGAAGTCGCAGCAGGGGTCGAGGAAGAGGTAGAGGTGCTAGACAAGAAACTCATGGGGAACAGGAATTGTCGGCCCAAGAAAGTTCAATGTCTGGTCGTGGTAGAGAAAGAGCAAGGGGTGGACACAATGTTTCTGATCCTGGATTTATTACTCAGGAAATGCTGGCAGCTGAGTTAGGAAAATTCCAAGAGAGCTTGGTAAATTTGTTATGACGTACAGCCCAAAATAATCCAGAAATAGTAAGAAATTATGATTATCAGGAGGAAGCCGAAGCTAGTACCCCAGTAATTGGTACATCTGTACCTCTTACTTCGTCCTCAGTACAGAAAAGAGGAGATATCAAGATGTTTCTTGCCTGTAAACCTCCCAAGTTTTCTGGTGAGCGTGATCATGTTAAAGCTATGTGTTGGTTTAAAGAGATAGAGCTGAGTCTACAAATCAGTAAAAGTGCAGAAGAGGACAAAGTCATGTTTGTTGTATCTCGTCTGAGATCAAGTGCTTTGTACTGGTGGGAAGTTCTATCAAGTTCAGATCCGAACATTTTGAAGACTATGTTGTGGGAAGAATTTGTGGTTAAGTTTAAAATGCAGTATTGTCCTGAAGCTGCAGTACGAAAGTTGGAAGATGATTTCCTTCGTCTTGAGCAAGGAAACATGTCAGTCCGCCAGTATACAGAAGTTTTCATGGAACAATCTCAGTTCGCTGAAGCTTATATCATATCTGAAAACAGTAAAGTAAGAAAGTATATATGGGGGTTGGAGTCGAATCTTCGGAAATATGTGATATCCAGGAATCCGATAACATTTCAAGCGGCAGTCGATGCTGCTGAAATATTGGAGCAAGACATTAACCGACAACCACAAGAAAAGGTTGGTGAGAAAAGAAAGGGGGAAACCACAATGACTGATTTTCATAGACCAAGGTTAATGGAAAATTTGAATCGACCAGTCTCAAGGTTTATTGATAGGGCGTGTACCCGATGTCATAAAATACATCAGGGAAATTGCAATACAGAATCTCGAGTATGTTTTAAATGTCAGGAACCAGGACATATAGCTCGAGACTGTCGGATGACGCGAAGGTGTTTTACTTGTAATTCATCTCAGCATGTAAATGCCGATTGTCCGCAAGCAAAGGGTCGAGGGTCTGGTTTTGTTGGAGGTCCGGGATCTAGATATTATGGGGGTCGAGGATCTAGGTATGTGCCAACAGGTCGTGGACAAATGGATAATCGTGTTAATCCAAGTGGACGGGGAGGGATAAGATAGGCAGAGTCTAATGCAAAAGGGAGAGCCTTTCAGATGACGAGAGGCAAGGCGGAAGAGCATCCTGAAGTAGTGACAGGTACATTCCTTGTTAATTCAGTATGTGCCAAAGTTTTATTTGACTCAGGTGCAAATCGTTCTTTTGTGTCACCATCGTTTGTTAACTGCTCATATTTAGAATCTAAAGCGTTGATTGAGGATCTAATTATGGAAACAGCAAATGATAGTGAAGTTTTGATTAAGGAAAGAATAGATGATTGTTTCATAAGTATAGAAGGATGTGAGGTGCCTATACAACTATTTCTTTTGCCTTTAAGGGAATTTGATATAATTATAGGCATGGATTGGGTAGCTAAAAACCAAGCTAACATAGTCTGTGATGAGAAGATGATCCATATAGGTTTACTGGAAAAAGGAAAGGTTGTGATTTACGGGGATCGACGGGATCGTTACTCCAGTCTTATCTCAGTTTTAAAGGCTCGGAAATATGTATGGAAGGGATGTACTAGTTTTCTTGCCTATGCTATCGATGTCAAGGAAGAGAAAGAAAAGATGGAAGATATTCCAGTTGTGAGGGAATTTCCTGAGGTATTTCCGGAAGATTTGATAAGTTTACCTCTGGATCGAACGATTGCATTCCAAATCGAATTGCTTCCTGGAGCAGCACTCGTTGCACGTGCACCATATAGATTAGCTCCTTTTGAGTTAAAGGAGTTAATGTCTCAAATGAAAGAATTATTGGATAAAGGTTTTATCCGACCAAATACTTCCCCGTGGAGTGCGCCGGTGCTTTTTGTGAAAAAGAAGGATGGATCAATGAGGATGTGCATTGATTACCGGGAGCTGAATAAACTGACAATCAAAAATAAGTATCCTCTCYCAAGAATTGAYGATTTGTTTGATCAATTGGTTGGGGCTACTTATTTTTCAAAGATTGATTTACAATCCTGTTATCATCAATTGAAGATTCAGAATGAAGATGTGTCGAAAACAGCATTCCGTACACGTTATGGTCATTACGAGTTTCTGGTTATGCCATTTGGACTCACAAATGCACCTACAACCTTTATGGACATGATGAATAGGGTGTGTCGTCCCTATCTTGRCAAATTTGTGATTGTCTTCATTGATGATATTTTGATATATTCTCGGTCGGAAGAAGAGCATGCTCATCATTTGAGATTACTCTTAGAACTGTTGAAACAAGAGAAAATGTATGCCAAGGTGTCAAAGTGTGAATTTTGGTTGCGAGAAGTTCAGTTTTTGGGGCATGTTATCTCAAAATAAGGCATTAAAGTGGATCCTTCAAAAATAGAATCCATTGAAAAATGGGAAGCCCTAAAGACTCCAATGGAAATCAGAAGTTTTCTGGGATTGGCTGGGTATTATCGTAAGTTTATACAGGATTTCTCTCATATAGCTACTCCATTAACGAAGTTGACCAAGAAGAATGTGAAATATGAGTAGGGTGAAGCGCAAGCTCAGGCCTTTCAAATGTTAAAAGATAAGTTATGCAGTGCACCAATTCTATCTTTGCCAGATGGAATGGAAGATTTTGTGGTATATAGTGACGCGTCAAAGATGGGTTTGGGTTGTGTACTAATGCAACATGGAAAGGTAATAGCTTATGCTTCCAGACAGTTAAAAGATCATGAAAGGCAGTACCCTACTCATGATATGGAATAGGCAACGGTAGTATTTGCCTTGAAGATATGGTGGCACTACCTATACGGAACAAAATGTCAAATTTTCACAGATCATAAGAGCTTGCAACATTTATTTCATCAGAAAGATCTAAATATGCGTCAGAGAAGATGGTTGGAATTGGTCAGTGATTATGATTGTGAAATTTTGTATCACCCCAGAAAGGCAAACGTAGTGGCCGATGCGTTAAGTCGACAAGAGAATAGTGGAACTATCAAAGCTATAGCTTTACGAGTTGAGTTGCTACCAAGTATTCAAGAAGAATTGCAAAAATTTCAACATGAGGCAATGAAGGAAGATAAGATCAAACAGGAAAGATTGGGTGGATTAATATCTGATTTGGTGAGAGATGACAGAGAATTCTGGAAATTCCAGAACAGAATTTAGGTACCATGCTATGGTGATCTCAGAAAACGTATATTGGGTGAGGCTCATAAGTCACATTTTGCAATTCATCCAGGTAGAAATAAAATGTATCAGGATTTGAAGCAACACTATTGGTGGCCAGGTATGAAGAATCATATAGCTAAGCACGTTGACCAATGTCTGACATGTCTTCAGGTAAAGATAGAACACCAACATCCTTATGGTAGGTTGCAATCCTTAGAAATTCCAGTTTGGAAGTGGGATCATATCGCTATGGATTTCATAACCAAATTGCCGAGAACATTAAAAGATTATGATGCTATATGGGTGATAGTAGATCAGTTATCCAAATCTGCACACTTCTTACCTATGAAAATATCATATTCTATGGAGAGATTGGCAAAACTATACATTGATGAGGTAGTAACACGTCATGGTGTTCCTCTATCAATTGTTTCTGATAGGGATAGTCGGTTCACTTCTATGTTTTGGAAGAGTTTCCAAAGAGAGATGGGTTCACAAATTAAGCTAGAACTTCCTTTAGAGTTAAGCGGAATCCATGACACGTTTCATGTGTCAAATTTAAGGAAATGTCTAATAAGCCCGGATGTGGCAGTACCGTTACCCGAAATTAAAGTGGATGAAAGATCATGCTTTGAAGAAACCCCTGAACAAATTAACGACTTCAAAGTAAAGAAGTTGCGAAGTAAAGAGGTTGGGTTAGTAAAGGTTCAGTGGCGTTATCATAAAGGACCAGACGCCACCTGGGAATCAGAATCAGAGATGCGGATGAAATATCCCTATTTGCTCACTTAGGCCCCGTTTACTAACCTCTTACCGCCTCTTACCCGGCTCTTACCCATTAAGAGATGCTTACCCGGGTAAGAGGTAAAAGTGTTTACTAAAAAAAAAGCATCTCTGACCGTCCTCTTACCACAGTCAGCAACAAAAATCAATCTTACCATGGTAAGAGGCCTCTATTCCTTCTTTACCCCTCCCATCTAAAACCCTAAATCGATACTCTTCTTCATACGAAACTGGTGCGACATCCTAATCGATTTCTTCAAGTTTTCTTCAGGTATAGTAATCGATTTTCAAGAGATTTCTTCTTTCTTCTATTGATATCTATCCTAATCGATTTCTTGATTTCTTCTCTTCTTTTGATTTCATAAATATGCAAAGAAAAGAAGAGGGGATCTTCGTATTTTCTTCTCTGTTGATTTCGTGAAGCTTCAAACCAACCGACTTTCTAGGTATTCGGTTTTCTTCTCTATTGTTGCAAATGGGTTGATTTTGTTTTTGTCATTCTCTACTTTATTTTCTGCAAATGGGTTGATTTTGTACTGAATCTGTTTTAATGGGTTTACCATTGAAGAAGAACACATGAATGATCTTGTTTTTCTATCAGCTAAGTTTTGCTACATCTGATATCTAGCTAGCGCCTGCATTTTGGATAATCTTGTTTTTCTATTCATGTTTCCTGCAGTACCCCAACTACTGTGTACATGAAATCAGAAGTGTACAATCGATCTGCATATTCATGTTCATATAAACAAACAGATAACCAAAAACTAGTAGAGTTAATTGAGATTTGGCCTCATTAAATTCATATGCAACATGTTTGAAATAGCAAACAAACAGCAAAATAAGAGAAAGTAATAAGCAAAGAACAAGAAAAGAAAGATTGGTATGTGTTATTTTATAACAGCTCCTGGTGGATTGGTATGTGTTATTTCCCTTTTCTTTTGATAACCCAAGAAAAAGATTACAAGAAAAAGAGTGTGTGCAAAAGCTTTATTTCTTTGAACGATGTAGTTTAGATTTAAAAAAGACGAGTACCTTTCTTCTTTTYTCTTGTTCTTGTGTGTTTTAAGAGCTGCTCTAGCATTCAAGCTAATAATCTCTCTCTATCTATCTCTGCCATGTTTTCCAGCAGCTGAAGGTACTGTTTTATTGAAGTAGCAAA
>NW_020200857.1:12105-22312 GCF_001531365.2 Cynara cardunculus var. scolymus
GAGTCTTCTTCGCGTTCTCAATCTCAAAGAAAAAAACGAAAAAGTGTTCAACCAAGCAGTTCAGTGAATGATGAGGAGGTGTTTAAGATTGTCACTTCTGTGCAAAATGCTTTGGACAAACAACCCACGGAATCTGAGGTGGGTGCTTGCATTGAGAAACTGGAGAAATTTGGGTGGGGAAGCCCATTGTATGAGGCAACACTTCATCTTTTTAGCCTAGGCCCTGATTATAAGAAGATTTGGTTGTGTTTGAAGGAGGATAAGTGTGAGGGTTGGGTTAGGTTCACGGGACGTCAACTTGGGTTTATATAATTATTGCAACGTTTATTTAGACCTAAGAAGAAGATACTTTTATGCGCTCTTTTGAAACCTTAGATGGTTTGTATGAACATTAGATATTTTGATGCACTCTTTTGAAACCTTAGATGGTTTGAATGAACATTAGATATTATGATGCGCTCTTTTGAAGTTTTAAATGGTTTATATGCGCATTAGATGTTTGTCGTTGTTTGAACTTTGGAAGATGTTTGTTGGCTTTTATATAACTTTTATCTTTAAGATGATGTTGTCCTTTTCATTCGAATTTTGGAAGATGTTTTGGTCTTTGTATGGAATCTTGACTGTTAATGTTATATGTGTTTTGTATTGCAAGGTTATGGACAGGAACAAGTTAATTCTGATTGTGGTGGTTGTTTATTTGTATTTGAAAAAAAAAATATTCGTCAAGAATAAAAAGGATAAGAGACAACACTTCAGCATTGAGCGGGCATGCGTATACACAAGAATTGTTAAGTGGGTCAAATACGCAATGTCATGAATTGATGYGTTTGTCACGTGATGCATACATATTATTATGCAATTACTTTAAAGGAAAAAAATTGGATGCACTCAAGTAGGTATATGAGCGTCGAAGAGAAAATAGCCATATTTTTGACAATAATTGGTCACAATGAACGCTTTAGAATGGTTAAACGGAGATTTCAACACTCTACGCGAACCATTAATAAATGTTTTCATGAAGTACTAAAAGGAATGATGGAATTTGCGAGAGAAGTCGTAGGGCCAACATCCTTTGATGGAACCCCAAACATGTCGGAGCGATTTACACGAGTCAAAGAAATATTTCCGTTATGTTTTGTCTTGATATACTGAATATTCTTAACATATGTAAATAATTTCTAATGTTTTCTATTTCATAAAAAAAGGGGGCTATAGGTGCACTAGATGGAACTTTGGTACATGCGGTTGTGCCCGTTAGTCAACAAGCTAGGTATAGAGAAAGAGGAAGAGGTGAATGCTATCAAAATGTTTTAGCGATTTGTGATTTTAATATGATATTCACATTTGTTTGGGCTGGATGGGAAGGCATTGCACATGATTCTCGAGTTCTGACATAAGTTGCATTTAACCCAACTTCAGGATTTCCGTTTCCTCCACCAAGTATGTTTCATTTTTTTTCTTAACATTTAAACCTCATTATGATTTATACTTTTAAATTGTATTTTGTGGTTACAGGTAAATATTATCTTTGTGATGCTGCATATACCAATACTCGTGGATTTATGACCCCCTATCGCAATATAAGGTATTGGTTAGCAGATTTTCGACGCCGACGTGTCTTGACTAAGGAAGAACAGTTCAATCATGCTCATGCACAACTTAGAAATGTCATCGAGCGTGCATACGGGGTCTTGAAAGCAAGATTTCTAATTTTAAGACAAATGGCTCCTTACCCTTTCCCAATACAAAAAGATGTAGTGATTGCTTGTTTTACAATTCCCAATTTTATAAGGAGATGCAATATTCAAGATCGACTGTTTATGGAGTATGATGAAAACAACATGTTTACTATCGAAGACCAAGACGAAGGAATCGAGGAAGATGTTGAAGAAACACAATGGGGTCCCCAAGGCAATGAATATATGATTGATTTGCGTGATCAGATTGCAAATCAATTAATGTTGAATGCTTGAAATTAATATTTGTAAGCGAACTATTTGTACGCAAACAATTATGTTAAAGACTTGTAATGACTTTTTGTTCGTTGTTGATGGTTTGTTGTTGTTTCMTTTGTTGGTCCTTATTTTAATAGTGGTTTTGCTTTTAGAAAATTTGAATTTTTGTTCTAAATTATGAAAATCGGTAATATGTTTAATATTGAGTATCAATATATTTTCGTAAGCAAAAAAGAATTTGAAATTATCTTCAAATTTTTTGATAAATAACATTTTATGTTAGCTCTTAATACAATACATATGGTAAACAATAATTTTCAGTCAGCACTTACTCCAGAAAGAGGGACATAATAGTCTTTTTGACATAATCAGCACTTAATACAAAATGTTTGGTAAACAAGAAAATCCAATCAGCATTTACTCCAGTCAGACCTCTTACCACAGTCAGACCTCTTACCCCAATCAGCACTTAACCAAAAATGTTGGTAAACGGCCCCTTAATGGAATTCCGAGACAATTCTTTTAAGGAGGGAATGTTGTAATATTCGGGTTACAAGTTTTGATTTGAGATGGTGGAATATATATATATATATATATATATATATATACATATATGTGTGTGTGTGTATGAGTGTGTGTGAGGATTAGTGTGTGTGAGGATGTCATAACCGACTTTTTGTAAAAAAGACGGTTATGGCACTTGCTATAAATAGCAAGTGCCTTTGAAAAAGAAAAGTTTCTTTTTGGCTACTTTTAGAAGGAAGTCTGGGTGAAAAGAGTGTAAGAAGTTGCTGATAGTAGAAGTCAATTCGAATCAAGGTAAGTGTATTCTGTTTTGAGTATAAATTGTTGGTATTCAATTCATTGCTATTAGAACTGCCTTATTTTGAATCATATTAAATGTTGCACGGATTACTCCTTAAACCAGATAAAGGCTAACCGGATTTCATCTAAATCGGCCAAGACTTGTCCGGATTCAACCTTAAACCGGACAAGAGGCATGCCGATTCTTCTTAAACCGCTTGAGTATCGACCGAATTTCATTTAAACCGGCCAAGGGATGTCCGGATATGTCTAAATCGCTCAAGATTTGTTGTCCGAATTCCAAGTCCGATTGACTGACCGAATTATCATATATTTGGTTCCAAGTTTTTTGTCCGGATTCCATATCCGGACAATGAAGACCGGATTTCCCTATCCGGTTGAATTATGGTTAAGTTTTATTATCAGAGAGTTGTAATGGCGGTGTAACCGCGAGAGTGATGTAATGGCGGTGTAACTGCGAGAGAGAGGTAATGGCGGTGTAACCGCGAGAGAGATGTAATGGCGGTGTAACCGCGAGAGTGATGTAATGACAGTGTAACCACAAGAGAGATGTAATGGCGGTGTAACTGCGAGAGAGATGAAATAGCAGTGTAACCGAGAGAGAGATGTAGTAAATAATTATATCTCTACCCGTTTGATTCTAAACTATTTGTTTGGAATGTAAGTTATTGGTATGAGATTTGTACACTCACTAGACCTTTTGGTCTAATGCTCAGTTGTTGGACTAACCTGTTTTGCAGGTCATTATACATCACAGGACAAAGGAAAGGGGAAAGTTTAAACGATGAAATTTAGTTACTCATAAATGTATATTAGAAAGTTTTTGTTAGCCCATGTTTTGTAACAATATTACATTTGGTGTGTTATATGTATAATCATGTGGATTATCTATTAGTGGAAAAATTGTGGGTTGTTACAATTAGTGCATCAATGATATGATATTTTGATCAGCGTAAATTTGACACACCTGCAAAATAAGATCAAACAGATTTTGGTACCCAAACAAACTTGGGTCCTATTTGGTTAGTATCGGGTTGGGGTATGGTGTAACTTTCAAACCATCTATTTCTATTAGATGTTTTCTTTTTAGCACTTTTAACAGGATGATCAGATACAAAATATGATCCATACCAGTTATTGTAACCATACATGTTCTTACCTTTCCAATCCTTCTGATATTTGTTGTCTACACTCCATCTATTGTATGTCTTCTTGTTAACAAAATCTGTTGTTTTGCATGTGGAGCACATAATTCTTCTCTTGCTAAGATGAACCAAATTAGTAGTAGATCTTACTGAACAAGGAAGATTATTAGAAACAACAGGGATAAAAGATGAAACAGATTCAGATTTACTAACCCAAATGCTTTTAACCTTAGAAGAATAATTGGATGATCCAATGACGTACCCTTGATAATACTAATTAGAAGAACGAGAATAGTTCTTAGAAACAGTTGATTTAGGGCTGCTTGAATAACTGTTCGATTTGGAACAGTCATAGAAGCTAGTTTTACACTAAAAAGGAGAACCAATTGAGCTTTGAGCACAAAAAGCTAGTCTCTTTCCATAGTAACTAAATCATACTTATTTTTGAGTTCTGTTTTCATCTTCAATTCAGTTTCAAGGTCTATCTTCAGATCAGACAATTTCTTTGTAATATCCAGGAGTTTTCCTTCTAACTCCTTCTTAAGCATTTCAAACTTCTTCTTCGGATTTATAAACTCTCTTCTCTCTTCATTTGAGTTGCTCTTCTCATTCTCAGAAACGATGTCAAACCACTTTTTCTTTTCAGCAAGCTCTTTAGCAATAGATGTATGTTTCTTTGTAGTATTTCTCTTCTCAAAAGCAAATTGCTTCTTCTCTTCATCTAAAGCCTTCTGCTTTAGAGCAATGCTGTCAGACAATTTCTGAGTTTGGCTCTGACACTCTTCTATGATGTCTTTCTTCTCTTTATCAATCTTGGCACGTTCCAAGATTATCAGCTGCTCAAAATCTGAGATTTTCTTTAAAAGCAATTTAGCATTCAGCTCGAGAGAGTTTATCTTATCTTCATAAGATATTCGTTCAGTACCGAATCTTTTCTCTATTTCTAAAAATCTCTTATTCTCTTTCTTAAACTCTATTCTCTCAAAATTTAAACTCTTCTCGGTCTATTGAACTTTTTCTTTCTTTAACTTCAAAAACTTCTTCAATTCACTCAAGTTCATTGATCTGTACTGATACATCTCCTTCAATATTGTCTCTCAAAACTTTATTTTCTTTTTGCAAATTCTTAATAAATTCTTTATCTGCGAAATTTTCATCAAACATATTAATGTATTTTTCTTCATAGTCCTCTACTCTCTTTTCCAATTCAGAAATTCTCTCTCTCAATTCTTTATTCTCTCTCTCCAATGAAAATGCCATTTTTAGAAATCAAGATTGATTAAAGGATCAAATGCGTTGAAATTAGATAAAAAGAAATAAAAAACAATTAACCTCAAAAACAAATCAGAAAACACAAAAACTGATGAGAAAATAGAAAATCGACAAAAAAACTATCAAAAATCAATAAAAACAGTCAAAACTGTTGAAGACAGTTAAAAACTGTTAAAAACAGTCAAAAGCAGTTACTATTGATAAGAAACAGTTTACGCAACGAAAAATAGTTCAAAGATTCTCAAACAGTTTAAACACCGAACAAAAACAAGCAGATTCCTTTGTGGTCTCAATTTGTCTAACAGTCCTTGCCACTATATACTCTTCAGAACAGGTCCTCTGTTATCATGCACTCTTGATAACAGAATATAACTTGGAACACTCAAATCTGGATACTTGATCGATTACAATGATGCAGACATATTTTCTCTCTACAGCTGTTCAAAATCAGCAGCCTGTTGTACCACAATCATCACAACCTTTGATTCAGCACCATCAACAATCAGTCCTAAGACAACAAAGACAGCAGTAACAAGCTCCTATTGCTCACTAGCAACAAAACCAGCTCATTGGACAACAAAGTCCTTCGATGCAATATGATGTATTGTTAAATGTGAAATCAAAGTTGCTGTGTAACTTGATTTGAGCACAAGCACTACAAAAACCCAAACAGTCACCACAAATCTTGACAAATTACACTGCAGATTCTGCCTATGAGCATAAACAAGAGTTGAACAGACAAACCGGAGAGTTGTTCCAATTTACTGTCTTGTTGAACCTTAGAATTCAAGACCTATTTGTTGTGATCGTTATATCCTCAATAGCAGCATCAAATTCCTCAATACGGAAACTGCATCTTACTGAGTAAACAACTGATCTAAACTTCAACTCTTTTATGTAAAATTGAGATTTTAATGAAGAGAACCAGACTACAGTTTGTATAATTCAATGACACACTTCCTAATTCTTCTTTCACTTTGCATAATTCAAGTGCTTCAGCAAATGGTATGAGTGCAGAATGTCATCCGCTTTGTGGCATTTAAGTGTAACAAGGGATGCAGCTTCTCCTGCTCAAATTCAACAGTTAGGGGATTCTCGATTGCAATCACAGGGATTGTGTAGCATTGTCCACACACCTCTGGTTCAACAAAACCTATAAACTCAACTACAACTCAAACGACTTACGGTTCAAGCAACCCTTACCATCCATCTACCGAGACCCAACAGCAGGTTCAAACCGATAGGATCACTCAAGACACAAAATTCGAGACTGTTTCAGCAAAGCCTGCCAAATGAAACAAACTGTCGTTGACCCACACTCCAATTATCTCCAATTTCTAATACTGGTGCATTGATTCCAGAAACACAGGTAAGAAAACCAATTTACAGAGAAGGGTTGCAGAATTAGATGAGATGATGAAGCAGGTAATCGAATG
This sequence comes from Cynara cardunculus var. scolymus, assembly GCF_001531365.2. Classification (NCBI taxonomy): domain Eukaryota; kingdom Viridiplantae; phylum Streptophyta; class Magnoliopsida; order Asterales; family Asteraceae; genus Cynara; species Cynara cardunculus. Next base: position 18,739 of record NW_020200857.1, read on the forward strand.
AACAATTGACTGAGTTAAACCTAATCCGGACAAGGTAAGCGATTTAACGAATCTGGTCAAGTCTAATTCGAATCAATGAGCGATTTACAAAATATGGCTAAAACTATTTCGAGTCCTTGAGCGATTTACAGACAGATTCATAACCTGAGATAATCGTGCGATGTAAGATGAGCGATTTAGACGAAGTTAAAGCTCGAACAACTTCTAAAACACACACTTTGATCACGGTTTTAACATCAATACTCAAAATTTTGAAAAAAATTCGGATTGAAACCTTGAAAAATAAAGAATTCAAAGAACAAAAAGATGAACACAAAAAATTCAGAAAAATTTCTTCGAAAATTTCTTCAAAACATGTTGATTTCTTCTCTGATTTCTTGCAATCCTGCTCTGATACCCATTGATGTTCCCACTTCAATCAATCTTCAAACTTCTTATAAAAATTCTTGGCAGATTCAAGATATGAACATTCAAGATCTTGAGAGAGTTGAGAGAAAAGGTCAAACTTCACAATCTGGTCAAACTTTATTACGTAATCAGATTTTACAAAATGAGCTCTTACACAAATTACAAGGAATTAAGCCTTTATATAGGGTCAAAGATGTAAACAAAGTCAAAGTCAAACAATCCATAGAAAAGTCAAACACGATGACTTTTATACAATTATAGACAATTTTAACTTTCAAGACGAATACAATTTTACACTAAATTTCAGTCCTAACAAAGTACAATACCATTGTTCAATGTCACACAACTCGGCATGTTCTATCATGTACATGTCTAACCCTCCATTAAATTTGTTGGGTTTTAGTTTACGAAAATAACCGGAAAAAACGCAGCGCAAAAATAAAACTCGGTTACAAAAACGTTTAGAAATTTTTTTCCAAATAAAAACCAAAGCCGGATCCACTGACAATTAAAACGAATCTACATAAACCATAGGGTGTTTAAAATATTTACCTTGTGGTTGAAATTGAAACTTTGATGCAGCACAAAGAAACCAAATCAGGTTTCCTCTATCGGTTGTCCACACACGAACACGCGTGAAACTCTCCCCACGTGCTAGCCCAAAGAATCATAATTCTATAATTGTATCATAAGGGTTTTGAGGCTACAACTAGTTATCAGAACTCAATCCCCTACTTTGGTTTAGCCCCTAAGCCTTATTTATATGGTTAGTCTTCGAGATTGACCATAACTCTTAATAAGGCTTAATCATTATCTAAAATGATTATTTATTTATCTAATAATATCTTATATAATTATCTAAAAACATTTAAGATAATTAGATACATATTTATAGATTAAACCCTGTTGTGAATCCCAATTATCATACAAATCAGACAAATCTTCAAGAACACAATTGAGAGGAGAGAGAGATTTTCACCAAGCTTAGAAAATGATATTTCTTGAGAGAGAATTACAAAGTGATTAGCATGAACTAATTACAATTAAGCTACTAAAATCTATTTATACTAAGAAAATAACAAAGCTAATTATTATAAAATGAGAGAACTTGAATACAACATTTTAAGCACAATCTTGAACCCAACAATCTCCCCCTTTGGATTCAAGTTCGAGACATTGTGAATCTTGACTTTCTAAGCCCAATAAGTGTCTCAAGCCTTCTTAAAGCACTCCGGTATTGCAACTTGTCATCTAGCAGGTTCAGAGCATTGATTAGAAGATACCTCTCCTTCAGACTCATTCTCTTCGATTCCACGGCTTTATCATTGTCAGCTTTAATATTTTCTAGCGCACGACGCACCATCCTTATAGTACCATCACTGTACTTGTTCAGCTCACTGAATCTCATAAACTAATTTATCCAACCTTCAGCATCATAGATCACACCAAACTCCGAATCTTCAAGTATAATGTAAAGAGGATAGCCTTCAATATCATCAAGTTCTTGATCTGGTCTTTTCAAATTAATGATCTTTTGATTATCTTCAAGACCCATTTGTATATCTAGAATCATTGATACTTTGACATGACTCTTCATATATCTTTTGATCGCTTCTAGAGCAATAACTGCTCCTTCTCTTCTTACTGTCAGATATCATAGTTCATGATACATATGCTCCAGATCTTCTAAATAGAGATTCGAGAAGTCAGCTTCGCTGAACATCCAGACCTGTCCATCCTGTCTTGTAACTGTAAACACTGGATACCAAACTCCAAGGAGTTTATTGGCATCAATTTGTTTGATTGACACAATGCGATGTCTGTTCCATACTTGGCTAATCGGAAGGTGCTTCGCTTTGAGAAAATGCTTATACTCCAAACGATATTCTCGGGTTTCTTTGTGAATCCCGAGAATTTTATCTACGCTAAGAGCTTTGCGGTGCCGAAGAAAGATACCGAAATAGACGTCTTCCAGGTAGGGTTCTCTAATTTGTGCTCTATCATAACCTGGAACATTAGCTCATCTTGCAAACGGCCGTTCTCGGAATTTCTTAAGCACCATGATCAATTGCGGTGGAAGGTTCAGAAGGAATCTGATGTCACCCTCGAATGGAAAGATTGGATCATCTTCATTGATGTCAGCTTCAAAGTCAAAGTACATTCCAGATGACTCATCAATATTTTCTATATCTTCACCAAAGTCTTGAACTCCACCCAGTTCTTTAGAAAAAGCTTCATTAAAGCCCACATTGGCAGACAAATCCAAAAGCAGCCTTGTCTCTACAGTGTAGTCCGCCGACTTTTCAACCATTGGCTCGATCATAGGATTTGTCTCCATGGGTATCTCCTCTTCAACTATTTCCGGGCCTGTAGTCCTTTCCCTTGTTCTTTTTGGAACAGGACTTTCAACATTAGCCGCTTCAAAATCTGGCTCCTTTTCAACACTTTCAACATGAACAGACGACTTAGCCAACCTCTGTCTTTTTCTCTCCCCTCATGATGATCAGGATCATTCGGATCATCATGCCTTCTTTTCAAGGAGGTGGCTTGAGTGCGACACGTATCTTCTAAGATCGATAGCCTTTCGAATAGGGCATCAATAGAATTCTTCAAAGCTTGAGTGTTGAAACAGTGAAACCATTTCATAATTAGATTGAAACGGATCCATCTACCGGAAATTTGAAAATGACAAATATCTCATCTAACATTACGTTGATTTGTGTATTAATGAAACTGTGAAACCATTTTGTTCATGAAATGTAGTAGTACATTTATTATTATTATTATTCAAAAGATTTCATTATGTTAATTTGATTATAGTATGTTTTATTTTTATTGTTGATCTATTTTAATGATTGATGTTATTTTTTTTATAATATTTGAACACAAAATTAATATATTATTTTACAAATGATTTTGTTTCATTAATATTACAATATACATGATATGGTTGCCATTAATATCACCACTACCAAAGTTACTATTTTGCCCGTTTTTGGGATTATAAAATAATTTTTTATTTTTTATTTTTTTTTAATTTCCTAATATAATCTAAATTAATCTTGATCATTGATCAAAAAAATAGATGGATGAGATTGGTTTACACAAATGAAGGCGGTTTTCATTTGATCGCTCCTATATATATATATATATATATATATATATA
>NW_020200857.1:23347-24504 GCF_001531365.2 Cynara cardunculus var. scolymus
ATATATATATATATATATATATAGGAGTGAATTCATTTGTTAACATAATATATGGTGTTAACTTTGTGAACCAATCTTATCCATTAATATTTGAAATTTGTGGTTGAGATCATTTATGACATAAAATGTAAATAATTGCATGCATATACAAGGTAATATAAGTGAACAATTTACAAGGGGTATTTTGAGAAAAGAATTTAGTTGTCCATTAATGACAATGTGATGTTTTGTAACTGCCCATTAATGACAATGAGATGTTTTGTAACTACCCATTAACAAAAATGTAACTATCATGCAACTACTCTCGTCATCGAAGCGAAACCGACAATAATATCCCCGACATCAAGTTCTTATATAGTTTTTTTTTTGTTAATGGTTCATGAGTGAACAAGTATTCAATATTTATGGGAATTGTTTGTGTGTGAACAGGAGTTTATATGGAAAAAAATGTAATATCCATGTTTTATTTTAGTAAACACATACACTATATAGTCTTGTTCATATATAAAATAAATGTGGAATGATATCTGGTTCACCTATAAACAAACATCAAATTGTGCTTATGAACAATGTTCATGTATTTACTTCTGAACACTATTCATTTTTTTAAATAATTGCTAATTTGTACATACCTAGTTTTTCTTACGTGTATGTGGTTATCAGGTTCACATATGAACAAAATATTTTTTATAAATGTTGAAACGAAATGGTTCACCTATGAACAAGTGTTTACTTAGGTATAATTAAGAAATGTAACCGACAACTAATTTACTTGGAATAATTAAGAAATGTAACCGACAATTAATTTGCATGGGATATTCACAATGGCAAGACATGGAATAATTAAGAAATGTAACCAAAAATTAATTTACATTAAAAGAAAGATCAAACAAAAAATTACATTTTTACTCCCATTAAATAAATTTATCATGGGCATCAACCAAAAGTGTATCTTGTTTTCTATTGGTTCATTGAGGTTTGTAAAGTTAACACATTTTAATTGGTTAACAAAAGATCTTACCCCTCTCTCTCTCTCTCTCTCTATATATATATATATATATACATATATGTATATATATATACACACACACACATTTTAATTGGTTAATAAAAGATCTTACCCTTCTTTCTCTATGTATATATATATATATATATAT
>NW_020200857.1:25670-47992 GCF_001531365.2 Cynara cardunculus var. scolymus
TTACACTGCCATTATATCACTCTTGCGGTTACACCGCTATCTCACTCGCAGTTACACTGCCATTATAATTCAAAAACATTCCTTCTTTTTATCCGGACTTGAAGTCCGGTTAGTACTTGTCCGAATTACATGTCCGGTCATTACACTTTGAAAATAAACTTACACTTTCGTCCATATTACAAATCCGGACAATACATCACTTATAACGTTATCCGGTTTAAAATAAACAGGACGATACACCGCACATCCTTTGACCGGTTTAGAGTATATCGGACAATACATCACACAATCTTTGACCAGTTTAGAGTATACCGGACAATACATCACACAACCTTTGACCGATTTAGAGTATACCGGACAATACATCACACAACCTTTGACCGGTTTAGAGTATACCGGACAATACATCACACAACCTTTGACCGGTTTAGAGTATACCGGACACCACTTGAACGGTTTAGTCGATATCCGGTCATCACTTGACCGGTTTAGATGAACATCCGGTCAAGGCACAAGCGGTTTATTTTGTCCGGATTACAAATCCGGACAACTCTTGAACGGTTTAAACAAGAACTTCTCATAGATTATAACCAAAATTTATTGGAAAAATTAACCTCAAAGGTTTGGGACGAAAAGCGATTAGCAGTGACCATTGAATAAGTTTCTTCAGCTTGAGTTGGGTTAAAAGCACGAAATGTATTTGCGCCCGAAAGAAGACTTACATCTCCAAGTTTAACTCAGACGTAGCTCCTTTCTTTTTAGGTGTGAAGCAGTGTCAAACCAGAATACCCAACAAGCATTAGCTTTCCCTGAAAAGGAGGTGATCCAGCCGATGGCTACCTTGTTACGACTTAACTCGAGTCACTAGCCCTGCCTTCAGCATCCCCCTCCTTGCGGTTAAGGTAACGACTTCGGGCATGGCCAGCTCCCATAGTGTGACGGGCGGTGTATACAAGGCCCGGGAACGGATGCACGGGAGACGTTGGTCGGTGGCAGCACACGGTCGTTGGTGGCGGCACACAGTGGTCGGTGGAAGGTGATCGGTGGCGGCATAAGGTGCTAGATGGCGGCAATGGACGATGGTAGTTGGCGGCAAACGATGGTCGGTGGTAGGTTCTATCAAACGGTGGTTGTTGGCGGCAAACGGTGGTGGATGTTGTCAGACGGTGGTGGATGACGGTGAACGGTGATCGGTGGTCGTCGGTGATCAGTGGACGGTGATCGATGGATAACCGTGATCGGAATGATTGATGCTCGGTTTTTTCTAGAGATGGATGTTGGTAGGGATGGTGATAATGGTCCCTCCGACCGCCTATTTATATAAACAGTTACGTAATAAGACAAAATAGATCGTCAAATCGGCGTCAAATCGTAGGACACTAAATGATGAAATAGTTGTCAAACTATGTGGTTTTAAAAAATCAAATACAATATCTGATTTTTATCCCCCAAATCAGATACAAATAATTTTTTTTCGTGTCAACAATAATGATAATATTAATATTTAGTGTTTGTAAAAAATATATTTCTTATAAGAAAATATAAGAACATTTGTTGGTTAATTTATGAGTTTAAAAAAAGGTGGTAAAAATTATGAATTTTCACGTACTTTCCTATTGTTTTAAGGGTTGATATGGTAGATTGTGTTTACAGATTACGGGTTGTGAGAATAGAATTGTTTTTTTTATAGAGCAAAACCATGACATTTGGTCCTAAAACAGTTAAAAAATTAGTCTAAATCGTCCCCTATTTATTAAAAACAATCATAAATTGTCAAATCAGTTTATACACTAAAATACAAATTAAAGGTCAAATTTGAAGGCTGGATCACCCCCGGGGGAAGATCCGACGAGGTGGGGGCGATCCCATTTATCGAGGTAAATAGTGTTTGGTTTCCTAAAGTAGATACACGTGGACCCCACAAATTAACTTTAAATTACTTTTTGGTCAAGTAAATGGGAGGATCCCCCCATGGTCAAACCATGCCCCCGGGGGCGATCCATGTGGCTATATTGCTAAAACCCGTAAAAAATGGTTATTTTGTTAATATATTAGGTATATTCTGGTCATTTTCGTTATTTTCCCTTTTGAGAAAGAGATAATGTTTTTATTTTTTAATAAAATATAAATTTGAAAATATCATAAAATTTTGTAAATAAATATATTAATATTAGTATCAAATTAACTATTTAAAATTTCTTGTTTTTTGTGTAATTTCTTTAATTCAATTTTTGTATTATTATTTAATTAGATTTAATAACGAAGTAATTTACTTTTGATTTAATAATAACTTTTTATAATGATAATCATTAAGTATTATGTTAGAACTCAATAATTATTCTAATTATATTTTAGATTTTGTATATTTAAAATGAAATGTTTATCTTATATTTTGACTATGTTATCTATAGTTAGTTACACGAATTCAAACATGAAGCTTTAACAAGTTTTAGTTACGCACAGTTGCATCAATAAACGTACTTCATTCATAAAAATGATTTTTAAGAGTTTTTGACAAATACTTTATAATATAGTATAGATTTATAAGTTTGAATCTAAGATTGCATGGGAGAAAAAATCTACGAGATTGTAAACCTTTAACTTCTTCTTTTTAACAGTTCTATTTTGTCTTATTACCAGACAGATTGGGAACGATCATATATTGGTTTTGAACTCTTCCGAATCACAAACGAAAAAGTGGAGTTGGCTAAGCAAAAGATGCTTGAAGCCCAGTCATCATGGGCGGATCTGGGGTGGTGGCATGGGTGGCACGTGCTACCGTATTATTTTGCCACCAATGGGTAAAAAATTTAGGTTTGTTAATGGTGCTACTGCATCGTTTTAGAAGGTGCTACCGTATTTCCCTGAAATCCAAATAGTGCAACTAAAACCCAAACAAAACAAAGCCCAAATAAAATGCAAAGCCCAATTGACATATCCAAATTGCAAAGTCCAAAAAATAAATTAATCAAATAAGCCCAAGTGCCAACAGCCTTAAGGCTACCAAAGGGCCTTTAGCCTAAAGGAATCTTAGTTTTTGGCCTCATAGGAGATCAGGGTTCAAACCTCACCAAAGGTGAGAAGGATGTGTGAGTTTATTTGTTGCATTTGCCGTATATAAATATTATATACTTAAAAAAACAACCTTAAGGCTTAAAGCCCTAAGGCCTAATTCCTAAACGCGTATACGGACGGGACCTGGTGCGAGTTGTAACACCCTAAAAATTTATGATTCGTAAAATAAATAAATGATAAGGGTTAAAATTTAAAGAGTAACGACATACGGGATTAAAGTGTCGATACTCGAAAAATATAATTTTATTACAATAAATAAAATCAATAAAAAGGGAAATGAAACATTTTGTATTTAATTGATTTGGGATGAAAATGGAGAAGGAAAAACAAAAGGGACTAGTTCTGCCAAAAGTAGAAAACTAATTTGGAAATGATTGAAATTCGGGAAATCATTCCCCAAATTCATGTTTTTCCTATTCTAGAGACCGTTTGACGATCTATAGATTGGAGTTTTCGGCTGAAATTTTGTGGAGACGTTCCTAAAGGTGTAAGGGAGTAAAAATTTTTGAAATTTCGAGATTTCATCATGAAATGAGAGAGAAATCGAGTTTGAAGCGACATAGGGTCATTCAGCACAAAAACGACGATTGTAGGTAAAATACTCAACCAAAATTGATGTATAATATATGGTTGGCTTCGTTTTTTAAATACCTTTCTGTTGGTACAAGTCTCGTTGGCTATGGTGGCTTGTACGTCGAGCAGTTTAGGCTAGAAGCTGTTGTGGTGGTGACTCGATGAGATTCGGGTAGAAAAGCTCAAAATACGAGTTTAATATTGAACCGTAGGGGCTGTAAATTGGATACGAGTTGGGATTATAATTACGTATAAGATTTTGTAAAAAAATTGGTGAAAAACGATCAGAAAAATATCTCAAACGGAGATCGTTCACGATAGCCGCACCAAGGGTGCGACCGGGTTGGGCGGGGCGTCGAGTTGAGTCAGCCGACACTAGACCAGGTTTAGGCCATAGCCGACTTCTTTCAGACTAGTTCGGTTAGACTAGAGTTGTTTTGATAAAATCGGTATTTGTTAAAAAGAGATTCGGGGCTCGTTTATTACTTGGATTAATCGAAATAAATCGGGATGTTTCGATTAAGTTGGTCAAGATTTGGACATCAATTGTAAAGGTTATTAATTAGGTGGATTTCCATATTTAAATTATAAGAAATAATTTAGTAACTTATTTCGGGAGTTGTGACTAGATAATTGTGGGATTAGACGTTTTTAAAACGAGAATCGTATATAATTAAATATTGGTTTTAATATGTCGAAATTTATTTTGGATACGAAAAATTTCATTGGAGAGGAGGGTATATGGTGACGAGGTATGCTTGGAGTTGACCCGTTGACCATGCCCACCCTAAGGTTGACCCATTTGACTTTCAAGTTGACTTTTTGGGGAAAAGTCAATACTCTAATTGTTGAAATATAGTTATATGTTATAAGATATTACTCAGGGACGAGGTTTAGCTAAGCGGAGCTATTCAGGTGAGTCTTCATGAGACTTTAACTGGGATGCATGCTTATGTACAAATTATTTGAGCATTACGATATTTTTAATGTACATGTTTATGGGTTTATTACATGTATATGAATTATTATTGTGGGTTGTATGCTATTTGTGTACGTGTTTTTAAATATTAATTAGCATGTTATAAACGGTTTAATGTTTTTGTCGGGTATGGGAAGGGGTCAAAAGTCATAAATGATGGCACATCCTAGGGATGGGTGACCGGACAAGGGATAGCGGTGTAACCCGGGGAAGTGTCGATGACGGTAAGACCTTAATCCAGCGGGAAATTAAGAGATCTCATTATTATTTAAAATATGCATATTATTTTATTTGGGGCATTGTTTGTTTTATGCATGATGTGGTGAGTATGATTGTGCACAAAAACCATGAACTCACCGAGCTTTATAAAGCTGACTATTAGTATGCATCTCAGGTGCAAGAGGTTCAAGGGTGGACAAGRGCGAGGTTCTCTCCTAGATAATTATATTATTGTTATATTTCRGATKKTTAGGTTTATGCTTAAACTCATTTTGYAATGTAACCCGGTATGGGACGGGTTAGYRTTGAKCTATTAATTTTAATTRAATTTGRAAGACTTCCGCTGTAGTATGGCTTTATTAGCCGCTATATTTTGAGGTTATTTATTGTTACTTAATGAGAATTACGTGACACAACTCATGGTGAAAATGAGGGTGTTACAAGTTGGTATCAGAGCCTTTGTTTAAGGGAATTAGGTTAGTGATAACCTAAGCTTAAACTCGAAGGGTATTAAGGGGATCCAAATTGGGTGAAGTAGGTTACTATTAGCCTAGAATTGAATTAAGTGAAGGGGTAAAAGAGTATATAAATTTGGTTTTTTTTTATGAAAGAGAAATGGTTTAAGAAAAATATGATATGTGACAACTCAAGCTTGAATCAAGGGATTAAGAATATGAATGCAACATAAGATTCATATTGGAGTAATTTGCTATTATAAAAACTCATGATCAAATTATTGGTGATGTATTGTATTTCCTTTTTAGAAAATCGGATGATAATGGATGGTCCATGTAAGGTATGGTCAAATAGGGGATTATCTCATGGGCTAGTTATTATTCAAATGACTATAGATTAAGTTAGTTGAGGTGGGGCTCAACATATATGGTTATAGATATGGAAAACTTAAGGTTAGGAAATGAAGCACTTGTAAGGTTGATAGGAAACATCTGACAAACAGTTATAACTATAATGGTTCCCTTGGGGAGAGATGTAAATGATTTAGAAATGAACATGAAGCCAATGTCAGTTGGGGTATAAAAAAAGGGTATACATAAAATTTGCGACATGGAGTACAATATGATATTGGAAGGGGCTAGGGAGACTCCTAAAATAGGTTCGATACACCCGTATTAACAATGTCGTTGCTTAGTAGAGGTGTAAATGGGTGATATAATCACTAAGGAACAACATGTTAGACTAAAGCCTAAATGTATCAAATTTTGAGGGAATATCAATAAGAAAGATAAGCGGATATATTGGGAAATATAGCATTGAATTATTAGCATGTGTGGTTGACTTCAATCAATAAAATAAGATGGTGTATGATGTACCCATGGTGTGGGCAAGTATTAAGATGGTTAGAGATAATGTATTGAAAGTATCACTAGGTGTGAGGGTTCCTCAAATTGACCTAGTTCCAGAGAGAACACATAATATGAGGATATTGATCTGATTTTGTCGTGGCAAAGGAGCCAAATTCGATGAAGAGATTACAAGAGCAAAGGTTTTGCCAAGGACGATGACCTAGTCGATCAACTTCAAATATGCAGAGAAACATGAGCAATACATATGGTCGGTATGAGGGCTTTTGGAAAAAAAAAGGGAAACTTTGTGTTAGTTCTAAGTATGAAAGTAATTGGTGAAACACAATTTATTGGTCACGGAAGTGGGATTTAGTTGGATTAAACCAAAAACAAACACAATAATGGATTTGAGAATGTCAAAGATGGGATTACATATCTGAGGCTTATTGTTTTTAGCAAACTAATATAAGTTTCAATAGATATTTCTTAAAATCTACGTTAATGGGAGGTTTAACGAGGAGTCAAATAAGTTTGAATTGGTTAAAGTCAAAAAGGCATTTTAGATGCTAAGGGGGAAGTTAAGCCTCGTACTGAGGATGACATTACTAGAAGAAACACGAGTATGGTATATAGTGTTGCATGTAAGTTGGGTCAAGATACATTGATGCAAATAAGCAATGTTAATGCTTACGCATCATCCCAGCTAAAATGGTAGGGGTGGAAGTGTTATGTTCTCTTACATAAAGATAGAGGTAGTGGTATTTAAATTCAAGGTTTTAAAGGAGGACTATGGGTGTTCGGACACTAAGAAAAGTAACAGGAAGCTATACAGGGCATTTTAAGACATGCCTTCCATGAGAGATGGAAAGTTATAAACTATTGATTAGGCTTTAACAGATAGAAACTCCGATGATGGAGTGAGATATGATAGAGTGGGTATTGTTGTTAAAACAAAAATGTACCTAGAACGGTACATAAAGTTACCTCACTTCCAACCGATTAACAGGAAGTGTATATTGGAAGGTTGACAAAATTTGGGTGGATAGGAAAGTAATGATGCATAAAGTGCCATAATTAACATTCTCGGGTAGCGATCCAAGATTTACATCACGTGTTCATGCAAGTATTTTATAAGGGATATGGAAAATATTGAACTTGGGCAAAACATACCATCCTTGGACTCAGGGTCAATTAGAGGAGAAATTTTAAAATTGTTGGATTGGTTGGAAGGTTAGATGTTTATACTTCAAGGAAGTAAGCATCATAAAATGTAAAAAGTAGAGTTGGTTTACAACATCAATTAACATTTAAATGTCCAAGCTGAGCCATGGAGGCATTTGAATAGGACATGCGTGATACTAGTATGTTTAACTATCTTGAACATGGATAGATTTACAAACATCAGTTAAACTTTGAATAAGTACACAAGAGGTTGGATGTCGTATTTAGTAAGAAGAGCTACACTAATAAGATACGAAGACCAGTTATCGGTTGGGTTGGGATAACCCTGGAATGTCACCGTGGAAAGGAATGGTGCATTTTAGTAAAGATGGAAAGTTAAGTCCAAGATATATAGGACCATTCGAGATGATATCAAGAGTAAATGAGGTGGCAAATGGATATGAGACTCGTAATTGTTCGACGGAGATTGATTTCGGGGACGAAATCCATTTTTAGTGGGGGAGAGTTGTAACACCCTAAAAATTTATGATTCGTAAAATAAATAAATGTTAGGGGTTAAAATTTAAAGAGTAACGACATACGAGATTAAAGTGTCGATACTCGAAGATTATGATTTTATTACAATAAATAAAATCAATAAAAGGGAAATGAAACATTTTGTATTTAACTGATTTGGGATGAAAATGGAGAAGGAAAAATAAAAGGGACTAGTTCTGCCAAAAGTAGAAAACTAATTTGAAAATGATTGAGATTTGGGAAATTATTTCCCCAAATCATGTTTTTCCTATTCTAGAGACAGTTTGATGGCCTATAAATTGGAATTTTCGGCTAAACTTTTGTGGAGATGTTCCTAAGGTTGTAAGGGAGTAAACGTCTTTCGAATTTCGAGATTTCATCAAGAAACGAGAGATCTCATTATTATTTAAAAAGGGTTGAAACAAATGTGCATATTATTTTAGTTGGGGCATTGTTTGTTTTATGCATGATGAGGTGTGTATGATTGTGCACAGAAACCATGAACTCACCGAGCTTTATAAAGCTGACTATTAGTATGCATCTCAGGTGCAAGAGGTTCAAGGGTGGACAAGAGCNGGGTGGACAAGAGCGAGGTTCTCTCCTAGATAATTATATTATTGTTATATTTCGGATGTTTAGGTTTATGCTTAAACTCATTTTGTAATGTAACCAGGTATGGGAGGGTTAGCGTTGAGCTATTAATTTTAATTGAATTTGAAAGACTTCCGCTGTAGTATGGCTTTATCAGCCACTATATTTTGAGGTTATTTATTATTAGTTAATGAAAATTATGTGACACAACTCATGGTGAAAATGAGGGTGTTACACGAGTGAGCGACGACGAGAGATCTGGTGCGAGTGAGCGACACAGCGACATCGAGTCAATCGATTGGAAGATTCTTGAAGACTCAGTACTGACTCACTCGAACGATTCTTGAAGACTCATTCGAACGATTCTCACTCGAGTCACTTGCTACAATGGCTATTTGGTGACTTTGATGATTTGATCTCTATTTTCAGATTTACCCATTTTAGGTATCCATTTTTACTCTTAATCTTAGATTACTTATTTGTTGATAATCAATACAACTATTGTATTTAAGATTGTTAAGTAGTTTTAGACTTTTACTTGATTGCTTGATTAGTGATTACTCTTAAGTCAACTCTTGAATTTGATGATGATTGAATAAAATATAATTGTTGAATGACAAACTGAGTTACTGAGTTACAAATTGATCAATTCATTAGTTGATTACTTAGTTTTAGTTGATGATGTTTAGTCTTCAAATGTTGATTAGATTTACTGATTTACATTACTCATTACTGATTACTTATTATTGCTTTCATTACTTAGATTTACATAACTCATTCATTATGGAAAAAATATTTGAAACGAAAATCTTCATCATCAATCGGTAATAATGATGCATCCAACAATGTGATGGATGTTAACGATCTTTCTTGGGATCCATCAGGGATACCCAAAATTATAACTTATAACCCAAATCAAAGAGATCAAATTAGACGGAAATACTTGGTAAGGGGTCCTTGTCAACCATGAGGTCACATCTTTCCAACCAAAGTTATAGGGGCTAAAGCAAGACGCTTTGTTGTTACTTGGTTTGATCAATTTCAGTGGTTGGAATACAGTGTAAAAGTAGATAGAGCATATTGTTTGCCTTATTACTTGGTCAGAGACCAAGGTAGGAATCATGGGATAGTTGCATTTGTGGCGGATGGATTCAATAGTTGGAGTAAAAAAGATAGACTTACGCTTCATGAGGGTAAGGTTAATAGTTTTCACCATAAAACACTTAAAAAATGTGAAGATTTGGTTAACCTAAACCAATCAATTGTTGTTGCCCTTCGTAAACAAACAGAATTCATGAAGACCGAGTACCACATGCGATTGAATGCTTTCGTTGAAGTTTGTAGATATTTGTCGGAGAATGCTTTACCATTTCGTGGCAACGATAAGTCGGAAAAGTCTATGTACAAAGGGCTTTTCTTGGGTACTTTAAAGTTAATCGGAAGAACAAATGGTGAGATTGAAAAGGTTATATTACAAAATGCCCCGAAGAACAATCAATGGACATCTCCAAAGATTCAAAAATATCTTGTTACTTGCTTTGTAGAAGAGGTGTTGAAAGGCGTTATTGGGGAAATAGGTGATGATGTATTTGCTTTGTTGGTGAATGAGTCTAGTGATGTCTCAAGAAAAGAACAAATGGTTGTGGTTTTGAGGTTTGTTGACAAAGTCAGAGTTGTTCAAAAAAGATTTTTCGGCATTGTTCATGTCATGGATACATCTGCTGTAAGTCTTAAATATGCCCTGGATGCTTTATTTGCAAAACATGGATTGACTTTCACAAAGGTAAAAAGGTTTCTTAATAATTTATTTTCTTTAAGTCTTAATTATATAATTGAATATTCCGCTAAATAGCTTAATTTATCTTTAAAATAGGTCAGAGGACAAGGTTATGACGGTGCTAGCCACATGAGTGGTAAGTTCAATGGGTTGAAAGCTTTGATCTTGAGTGATAATGACTCGGAATTTTATATACATTGTTTTGCCCATCAACTTCAGTAAGTAGTTGTGGCGGTTGCAAAAAAACACGAAGGTATTAAGGATTTCTTTGATTTGCTTGCGTTGGTTGTTACTGTGGTAAACTCTTCTTGCAAACGAAAAGATATGCTACGAGAAAGTCATAAAGAGAGAATTCAAGAAAAAATAAAAATAACGAAATTAAGACTGGTAAGGGGTTAAACCAAGAGATTTCCCTTGTCCGAGCTGGAGATACACGATGGAATTCTCATCTTAAAACAATCGTGAGTTTGATTGCTTTGTTTCCAGAGGTTATACAGGTGCTTGAATATGTCGAAGATGATGGTGATAATGRARCTAGTCGRCTTCAAGYAARAGGTCTTTTATCATACTTAAAGACATTTGAATTTGTGTTTTATATGCACTTGATATCAACGATCTTAGGGTTAACAAATTCATTGTCTCAAGCTCTTCAAAGGAAAGATGAAGACATCTTGGAAGCTATTGATTTGATAGGAACAACCAAAGGTCAATTACAAATGTTGAGAGAAAATGGGTTTGATCAAGTTTTGGAGAAATGCTACTCTTTTGTGATAAACATAAGATTGTGAAGTTGGATATGGCTGAAGCTTATGTTTATACAAGAAATTCAAGGAAAAGGATGAACATTAACAATCAACATTATTATAACTATGACATATTCAACATTGTTTTGTATATGTAGATTTGAGAGTTTGGTGATCGTTTTGGTGACATAAGCACTGACTTGCTTCAAAATATGGCAGCTTTGAATCCATGCAATTCGTTTTCTCAATTTAACAAATCAAGCCTATTGAAGTTGAGTCAGATGTATCCCGGAAAATTTTGAAGACAAGGAAAGGATCATTCTTGAGCACGAACTTGACATCTACTATCATTCTGTTTATAATAATGTCAGATTTGCCAACTTAAACAGTATTGCTGAACTCGCCAGATTAATGGTGGCAACAAGAAAGCATCTTTCTCATCCTTTAGTCTACCGGTTATTGTGTTGTCAAATCGTGTCATAAAATTTTTGTGGACTTGTTAAATCGTGTCTGACAATATTTGTCATTGAAGCTTAGAAGATTCATCCTGAAACCTTGACATATGCCCCTACTTATGTACTATTGCCGCCTACCTTAGAGCTATCATTGTGTTGTCAAATCGGGTCATAAATTTGCTATGGACTTGTTAAATTGTGTTCGACAATATTCGTCATTAAAGCTTACAAGATTCGTCCTGAAATCCTGACCTAGACCCCCTACTTATGTTCTATTGCCCCCTACCCTAAACCTGTCATTATGTTGTCAAATCGGGTCATAAATTTGCCATGGACAAAGTGTAAATTAGTATAGTTCCAGAGACCAACCGTATCACAGTATTATTCTCTATCCGTCCCTATTTAATGGAAGACGTTAGAAGACTTATTACTTACTACCTTTTCCTATTTTCTCTATAACAATGGACGGAAACTCTTCAAGTTCTAATTTTAAACGTCCAAGGACGGGCGAGGAATGGGAGATGATGGGAGAAAAATGGTGGAGAAGTCAACTACCACTGAAAATGCCCGATGATTCGAGGGAGGATATCAAGAACTACAAACTCAAATTGGATATACTACATGAACAACATGCAGAACTTGGTTCCAAAAAGGAGAAGATTGAACATGAGATGAACGAGAGGAAAAGATGGATTGTTGATGCAAAACAACAGATTAAGCATCAACAGTGTTGGATTGCTGATACAAGAAAGAAAATCAATTAGGAGGAAAAACTGAACCATGATGCATGGTTTGAACTTGCATGCGGGGAGACTAGAAGAAACATTAGGTGGAACGAAGAGGACATTGAAAAATACACGGAAGGAATAAAAATAATAAGGAATAGAAAGAATTAAAGTACTCTATCCATATGATAAAATGTAGTTGTATTTGGATGAATTATTGTTGTCAATGTTCCTAGCTCGATTAATTATTGTCGTCAATATTCCTAGTTCGAACTTTTCTAATTTATTGTACTTAAAATGGTGATAATGTGACAAAGTCCCCCTATATTACCCTATAAATAACCGTGTTTTCCATCACAAACTTGTTCCACCATCAACTATTCATTCACTCTCAACTCAATAGGTAAAAAATGGTGAGGGGGTACAGCTGTGGCGCTAATGCTATCATCCGAACGTCATGGACCGATTACAACCCAGGTCGTCGATTCTTTTGTTGTTCATTACATGTGAATGTTTTTGTTGATCCCAGATCTCTCAATAACACTAATAATTAAGTTAAGAATAACCAAATTATAGTGTTTAGATGAATAAAATAATGAACAATCAAGAACAATGTATGAACATTCAAAGTATAAACTTGAGTGCCAAAGATTTCACTTTATTCCTATACTTATGAAAAACGTAAAGCTGTCAAAAATTACAATAGGCCTAACCACCTATTTATACTAGTAATCTAATAAGAAGATAACTATCTAGTGAGACTATTTAGCTAATCTCTACTAACAGATAAAGCTTATCTAAAACATGGATAAACATTAAACCAAGATAACTTTGTAGAATCCAGCTGTTGATTGGTCATCTCCAGTTGTCTTCCATGGGATATGAGTTCAACCTTATCTTCATTTATTCATTGCTAGCCTCTGGTTGAACTGGTGAAGGAAACTTCAAGTGTTAGTGTCCAGAAGGGTTATGAAGATGCACTTTCCATCGCATCTCTGGTCAGTTCATCGATCCTCTGGTTGTTCTTCAGACTTGGTCATTTTTCCTTAAAGTCTTCCATCGGCCTTCTGGTTCTTCATCACTTGTTTGTCTTCATTACTTCATACATAATACTTATGGGGTCTAACAATCTCCCCACTAAGTAATGAAAGAGCAAACATAAACTATTCTAAGAACATTCAAAGTATAAACGAAGAACAAAGACTATTCTAAAGAAAAGCATCTTTTGCCAAATTTTTCATTGGAACAAATGATGAATTCTTACATTGATGAAATGGAAATTACAAAAAAAAAAAAGACTACATTTAGGGTGTCCCCTATGATATTTCCCAAAAGCGCATGAGTAGTCCTCTGTAATCAATGACTGTAGATATCTCATGTATCAGTCTCTGTCCATCGTCTGTTGGCACGTGAGATCTGCCCAATCTGTCTCTGATAGCTATTTGAAACCATTTAAGTGTTTCATTTGAATACTTAAAGGCCTTAGTCAACCTAATTTTTTTTTCGTTCCATACTCATTTTTATATACCAGACCCAGTTCTGGTTGAGTAAGGATAGAGGCAGACCTCTTCTCCTGCAGGCTAGGGAAGTCTTCATCAGGTGGAGTGCAGGATAGTCTGTCGATGCCAAGCCAAAGAGCAATCTCGAAGTCACTCTTGGCTCGATGCTTCACCAAGGTCTCCATTATCTGCACAATCGCTCTGTTCGCCATCCCAAATCGTATGCCTTGATCCTGTCGCTGAGTCGTGTATGCGTATAGCTCGATCAAGTCATAGGGATTGAGATTGTTCAAGTCATTGTCACTAAAGACGCTGACCTGACCATGGGCTCGCTCCACTGTGTACTCAATGTACTTGATGGCTCGGTTGGCGAAGGTCCTTATTTTGATGTCCATGACCAACCTTATTCCATTGTTTGAAAAGACAGCCCTTGGTGGCTGGGTGGCCTGTCTAACAAACCTATGGTGTAGGAGGTTCATGGATTCTGGTGAAAGAATTAGAGGATTGAGAGTCAGCCCTTCATTGCGATCATGGTACAGGTATTGATGGATGTTCTCCATCATGACTGGCTCCCTCGGCGGCACCTCTGGACGTCTCCTGAGTGACTCCATATTTGCTATTAGTTCATCAACGACCCCTTGAGGAGGGTGCCTTGAGGACGAAGGAACATCCACTTGCACCTTGGTTTGTTGGGCTGTGGGTTGTGTTTGGGCTAATGGTTGAGAGTGGGTTGGCGATGGAAAGGTTTGGGTTGGCTCTGATTCATTGGGCTCAGGTGGGGTGATTTCTGGTTCATCGGGTTATGTTTGGGTGGTTTCTGGTTCATCGGTTTGAGTTTGGGTTGGAGGTTGTTATGATGATGAAGGTTGGCTAATTGTGGGTTGAGGTTGTATGGGTAGAGTGGCGAAGGGTTCTATGGTGCGTGGTGTTGGTGAGGAGGTTAATGGTAAATTGGGAGTTGGTGATGGGGTGAAGGGTAGGTTGGTTGGTGGTGTGGATGGTTCTTCATCGGTCGATGAGCTCAACTCGATGGGTTCTTCAGGAGTGGCAAGAGGAACATGTACATTATGTACATCTTCAGAGGGCTGAACCTCTGGTTCCCTTGCTTGTGTTGATGGTGGAGGTTGTTCTTGTGTTTGGGGTGGTGGTGATGGTGCAGAGGATTCCATCGGATGAGCAGTCGCGGCCTGGTTCTCCCCCTCATGAGGTCCAAGACCATGATCATCAGGGTCTGGGTCCTCATGGCATGGCCTCTTGTGCAGGCGTCTACTGGAGCATGAAGCTCTGCTCCTCTTCTTTGTTTTCTCCTTCCTGAAGGTCACAAGATACGCCTTCAGGACTTGTTGTCTTCTGCTCTCTTCCATCGTGTGAAAGAGAGAGGTGGTGCGCGTCTGTTGATCAGCAAGGCTCTAGGAGAGAGCCTTGGTAGGTTGAATGGCGCGATGGATGAATTTTGCACTTATCTCATTAAAGGATGAGACAAGTGCCTTTGACAGGGCCCTTAGGTCGGCCCTGGTTGCGTATTCCATGGTGGAGGTGGAGGCAAGTGGGGGCATGGAGTTGGAGATGGATATGGATGGTGGAACGGGGATGTTGGCAATGATATTCCTCACCTCTACAGTAAAGGAAGAGAAGACGTCATCAAAAGATGGGCCTGCAGAGGGGGGTGGAGGAGGAGGAGGTTGGGGGTATGTGGGCTAGTATGGT
The DNA here is from genome assembly GCF_001531365.2 of Cynara cardunculus var. scolymus. Lineage (NCBI taxonomy): Eukaryota > Viridiplantae > Streptophyta > Magnoliopsida > Asterales > Asteraceae > Cynara > Cynara cardunculus. The sequence goes on from NW_020200857.1 coordinate 41,016, forward strand.
GGTTGGGAGGGAGGAGAGAGTGTTTTGGATGGTGGTCATTTAGGTTGAGAGAGAGGTTAATGTTTCATCGATTGATGAAGTTGAGGGTGGGGTAGGTTGTGGGATTTGAGATATGATGGTGGTTGGAAGGGTGTTAATGGTTTGGGAGATGGTGTTTATTTAGGTGGTGATTGAGGCTAAGGTCTCATCGGTTGCAGTTGCCTGGGCCGTGAGGGTGGCGATGGAGTGAATGAGGAGATGGTTTCTTTGGGTGGCAAGGGCAGAGGAGGTGTTTTGGTGTTGGGTGACTATTTGTTGTAGCATTTGGAGACGGGTTGTGTTGTCTTGGGTTTGGGTTTTAAGGGTTGCAAGCGACTGTCGAAGGGGTGTGAGGTTGATGGATGGAGGGTTTTCAACAATCCCTTGTATGATGAGTTTTAGGTCTTCCAAGGACCGCTAGATCGAGTCTACAAAGGCTTGGAACTCAGCCTTTGTGACCAGATCAGCCATATCGGTAACCCCTGCAGCAATGGATGTTGCAGGTTGAGCCTCAGCTCCAAAGGCGCCTTCATTGCCATGTGAAAATATAGGTCATGAAGGACTTCCATCATGTCCTTGATAGCCCTCTAGTGTGGAGCTATCTCTTGATGTTGTAGCAACTTCTTCTTCTTCCTCGGTTTCAGAGGCCGGGTAAGAGAAGTAAGTGTGTTTCCCCTTCGCTAGATCAAGTATCGAAGAGGTATGTTGTGCACAAATGGGAGATCGCTCCGAACGATCTTGGAAATCAGCAATGCCAGAAGCAACACATGCTTCTGGGTGTGTGAAGGATAGTGGCGAGCCATGAGGCGAATTGGCTCTTATTTCTTCATCGCCCCTCTGTTGGGAGGGGGCCATGGATGGTGAGGTTCCTCGGCTTCATCATCTCCAGAGGCCCGAAGAATGGCCTCTGGATGGCTGGTTGGGTGAGGGATTGGACTGGGTCGTCCATGTTCAATACCCCTTCGGCCTTGATCGCCTAGGGTAGTGGTGGTGGTTGCCCTTTGGGTAGGGGGGATGGGTATTGTATGTGAAAGGCCGGGGGATGTACGAGGAGTGTCATCATCATCATCTTCATCATCCAATGAAGACGACTCCTGTGCTCCCTCGTTATTGTCAGGGGACGGCTCTAGGTGCTCTGGGGTAGCTGCCCTTGGTTCACGGGACAGCAGAGAGCGTTCATAGGTCTGCCGTATCTCAGATGTCTCTGGTATGATGCTGAGCATGGCGCGAGAGACTGTCCTCTCCATTGTGTAACTTTCCTTGGAGATCGTTGGTTGATGACCATTCATTAGAAACTGCGAAGTGAATGGTTCATCGGCCGATAGATCATGTCTCCTCATTGCATCTTTGATGAAGAGAGCGAGGAACCGTGGGAAAAGCACGAATGTCAATGGCTTTCCTGCGGCCTTGAGCTTGAACTTCTTGATTACCGCTACATGGATCTCGTTGTAGATGAGAAAAGCGTAGTCCAGCGGTAGGTTGAAGAAGAGGCCGTACATGAAAGTCATTATATTGATGTTACCCTGATCCATCGATCCCAGTTTGCAGGTCAGGGCTTTGTTCAATATGGAAAAGAACATATTCCACATTGGAGGGAAGAATTGTCTTCTGAAATCAGAGGTATTGCATAGGTCACGATTGTAACCTAGCATTCGGATGAAGCGGAGGATGTCAGAGCTCGTGGGTGGCTTGGTGTAGTGGTCAATGGCAAGTTCTTGGTGTGTGGGAATGCAAAGGACTCTTGAGACCTTTGCTCGTGAGATCTTGACAGAGCAGACCATGTCGTTTAGGGCGTCGATATCCCCCATGACTCTATGGCTGTCTGGGATAAACTCGCATGTCTGCCAGTACTGTTGGACGTACTTGAGAGGTACGCCATTGTCTACTAAAGTCAACGCCGGTTGGAGGACACAGTTCTAGAAAAACTCTATCATGATAGCAAACCTGTCTTCAAACAGGTTGGTTCGAAGATCGATCGCGTGGTTGTTTGCCTTTACTGGGAGGAACACCAGTGCACGACTGTCAGCGCCGGTTGATTACACATGGCTGTCGTTGTTTTTTGATTCGTGTGAAGAGGAGGATGCCATTGCAGGTTGAGGTTTCAGGTTTTTCTTGTAGTTCGTCTTAAGGTTTTTGCAGGTGCAGGAAGCGTAAAGAAGAAGTGGTTTGGGGAAGATGGGTATTTATAGGTGGAGGAGGGGAACGGGCATTTCAAAAAATAATATTTAAATGGTAATCATGATTGTGGGAGACGTTTGGCAAAAAGTTGATTTGGTGGGGATCGTGGGCCGTCTTGACGGTACTGTGCCATTAATGTGGTTGGACACGTGTCGTCATGGGGAGGGTGGATAGGTAATGTGAAGAGGTTTATCGGGAACAACCTATAAATGTGGCAGGCTTTTGTGTAAGATGACGTTTGGATTATTTGGAGTAATTAAAAATTATTCCAAATAATATCTCTTGAAATATCAATCCAAAAACAATGTATATTTAAAATTCCATCTAATTGTAAGATTAATACTAATTACGTAGTTTTGGTCTTCTAAAAACCCATGAAGTATAGTTTTTAGTCACAAAGGCTGCAATTTTGTATAATCTTTAAAGAGTTTGCAAGTAAGATGGGTTTTTTGGATGAAAATTATTTTGCCATGGAATCAGAGGAGCTCTGGTTGGTCATGACTCATTGGATGGGGAACCAGAGGTCTCTGGTTAAATTTACCCTTTTGGGATGAGGAACTAGAGGTCTTCGGTTGTGCATGATGAATAAGTTCTTCGATGAATTGTTGGGTTGTATGAATAATGAGCCTTGGATAGATAGACCAGAGGCTCTGGTTAAGCATGGACAACCCATGATTTAGGACCAGAGGGGCTCTGGTTGCATACACGTTTTATTCATCATTTATTTAGCATTTTGGTGTCCAAAGGCTCTGGGATGGAAAAAACATATGTATGCAATGAAAAGCTCTTTATGATGAACGAAAAGCTCCCCCTGGAATGATGCATGGGGAGGATATTTTGAGTTTAAAACTCCCCCTTGAACTAATAGGTAGGTTCATTTTGATGACCAGAGGCTCTGGTCTATACAACAAGAGGCTCTGGTTGTGAAGGATGATGAAAAGTGATATGAAATGTGGCTAAGCATGAGAATATATATGAGAGAGAGTGGGTCTTTGAGACCAGAGGGCTCTGGTTCCAAAGACAACGAATCCAGAGGCTCTGGTMTTTAGAACCAGAGGCTCTGGTTGTAAAAGTGATGAAAAATAGTTATGAAAGAATGGTGAAGTATATGCAAAATGGTATGAAACGATGGAGCCTTTGACCAGAGGGCTCTGGTTTCAAAGACTTTGAATCCAGAGGCTCTGGTTGAGAAAAGAGTACTTAGTGAAAAAGTTCACAAAGTATTTGCTTTGGACCAGAGGTCTCTGGTTCCAAAGGATGAATGAAAATGAGATGATTACATGCATGAATGATCAAGGAAGTCCAAGTTTAAGACCAAAGAGGCTCTGGTCTCAAAGAATTGGAATCTAGAGGCTCTAGTCTATACAGCCAAAGGTTCTGGTTTAGAGCGGAATACTTGGTGAAAAAGAACCAAGTATTTGCTTTGGACCAGAGGTCTCTGGTTCCAAAGGCGATGAAAATTTTTGCCAAAAATTAATCAAGTGTTTCTAAATGGCCAGAGGCTCTGGTCCGTATAACTAGAGGCTCTGGTTTAGGATACTTAGAGTTTATGCCTAATATTTTATATATCACTTATAGGCATAACCATGAGATATTGAAGATCTCTGGTTTCAAACTAATGATTGCCTCTAAGTGATGAGATTCAACATACCCATCTTGCTGACTAGGAATAAAAATCTTTTCTCATCATGAGCTTTTGTGAAAATGTCAGCAAGTTTAATCTCAGTAGGAACAAAGTACATATGTATATTACCTTTTTCAACATTTTCTTTCAGAAAGTGGTACCTTACATCGATGTGCTTGGTCTTGGAATGTTGCACAGGATTTGCAGAGATAGCTATTGCACTATTGGAGTCACGGAGGATTGGTAGCTTTTCATATTGAAAGCCATAGTCCTTAAGTTGAGTCTTCATCCAGAGAACTTGTGAACAACAACTACCAGCAGCAACATATTCTGCTTCTGCTGTAGAGGTAGAGACACAATTCTGTTTTCTTGATGTCCAACTTACAAGTTTGTCCCCCAAGAGTTGATAGCTTCCAGACGTACTCTTTCTATCAAGCTTGCACCCTGCATGATTTGCATCTGTATAGGCTATTAGATCAAAGCCAGAGTTCTTAGGATACCAGAGACCCAATGAAGGGGTTCCCTTAAGGTATCTAAAGATCCTCTTGACTGCAGAGAGATGAGATTCTTTTGGATTGGATTGATRCCTTGCACAAAGACATGTAGCAAACATAATATCTGGTCTACTTGCAGTCAGATACAGGAGTGATCCAATCATGCCTCTGTAGGTTGTTACATCCMCAGATTTGCCTGATGGATCAGCAAATAACTTAGCTCCTGTAGCCATAGGTGTTCTCATCGTTGATGAATTTGAGAGAGAGTATTTATTCAGAAGGTCAGTCACATACTTGGACTGATTGATGAAAATCCCTTTTGAAATTTGTTTTATTTGAAGTCCAAGGAAGAAACTAAGTTCTCCCATCATACTCATCTCAAATTTGCTTTTCATCAGCTCTGAGAATTTTTCGCAATGGTTTGCATTTGTAGAGCCGTATATGATGTCGTCCACATATATTTGTACTAGTAGTTGTCACACTCCGCTAAAGCGGAAACGCGAGGTATGACAGGTAGAGTCTCATAGCAATAGTGTATAAACAACACAACCATACAATTTAAAACATAATTACATCAAAACTAAAGTTTACAATCCCAAATACAAATTTAAAAAATAAACATAAAAGAAGTTTTGAAATCGATAAATGTGACACGTCTTCTAACAAGTGTCACCATGAGTCTTTCTTACCTTGAAAAAGCATGTTTAACAAGTGTCAACTACAAGAGTTGGTGAGTTCACAGGTTTTATATGCACAAAATGATTTTAAATGCAGCAATCCCAGTTATAAATTTATGAGCAATATCTTAAAAACAACGTCATACACATGATATAAATTTGTTGAGCCACTACTAAACCTACAAGCGCCCCACGAACTACCTCAGAGGTGGTAGAGAACCACATGTGTAGAGCATACTTACGAACTACCTCAGAGGTGAGACTAAACCCCACATGTGTAGAACTCGTGCCGAACAACCTTAGTGGTGGGACTAACCCCACATGAGTAGAACTTCTTCCGGACTACCTCAGCGGTGACCACTTCATGCCACATGTGTAAAGCAAATTAAAATGACCAAGTGCATCCCTACTCGTCAGTAACAAGGTGGGTATGACAACCAAATAGCGCTATCCACAAGAATCATGGGTTAAAAAATGAATTAATAGTAGTGGAAATAAACGGGGACATTCAATCTCAACATATCAATAGTGTATACAATTAAATGCTCATAACAAGATTCATATATCGATATAAATCTATCAAACATTCATTAACCATGCTTTTCACCCCAAAACGAGAAATTGGTAAAAAGGGGCCGTGAAACTCACTTTTGATATAGAGCTTCGCAAGAAAAAGCAATACGATCCGAATACCGCGCTAGATCAACGATTCCCTATCAATAGSAATATCCAAAACCATCACTTATTGATTTATCTCTACCTATGGGGTTTAATAAATCCTAGGTTCAAATTTGTCTACTTATGTCCTATAGTATTATCCATAGTCCAAATATACATTTTGTCCATATGCTCATTAAAGAATTAATTTATACCGGAAATGATGCTATAATCCAATAAAAGATCAAATTTTACAATTTCAACCAAATCCAGAATTCTTGATTCTGGACAGAAACTTAAGATACATAAGATGATCAAATAAAGAGACTTCAAAAATGAGATAAATTCCCATATTTTTTTATGACTTATAGCACTGAGTTATAGTCATCGTGACCAAATTTCATATATTTCGGGCATGAAATGATGATTCAAATAATTTATGTAATACAACTTATCACAACTAAAATGGCAGATTGCACCATGTTAGTAAAATACTTATTAAAAGAGTTCTACCAGGTGTTATGTAGAAATTCAAGTTGGAGTGAAAACCTAACACTTATACGAAACTTTTAAACTAAAAATCACTCATTTTGGATGAGTTGAGAAGAAGATATGATACCTTAAATTCACATGCACACATCTGTCATTAGTTGACAGATTGCACACTTGACTTAAATAAATAGGTTCATGCCTCAAAACATCATATTTTTGAGTTAAACTGGATTCAAATGAATCCTAACTCATAAAAGAACGTTTTAGAAGAAGAATCATACATTGAAAATAAGTAAATAGAAAGATATTAACATTCAAAGTAAGAGTTACCTACTGGTGGTTTCACAGTTTGCACACCTACAGAGGTTTAGGTTCTTGGAGATCAAAACTCCATAATTTTATGTGATTCCACTTGCATGTAGGATACAACCCATAAAAGTAACTCTCAAAAGAAGAATCATTCTTTTTCATTGAGTTATGAGAGAGATATGATCGATGGAACATATATATACAAATCTGTCAGAATCGGACAGATTGCATATTCATCTAAGTTTGAGTATTTAAAACCTCAAATCACCATAATATTGAGTGAAATCGGTGGAATTTGAAAGGTAACTCATTAAACTAATATCCAGAAGACAAATCAACAATTTTGGATGATTATCTAGAGAGTTATGACTGTTCAAAGTAGGGTTTACCTACTGAAAAACTCTCAGATACATATATACAATGTTTTGATCATTTAGGGGGTCAAAACTCAATGTTTTTGAGTGAAACCAAATGCATTGCAACCCCAACTCAATAAATAAACTTTTAAAAGAAACTTCATAACATTTG